>NC_057711.1:138437844-138478553 GCF_004010195.1 Chiloscyllium plagiosum | reverse complement strand
TGAGGTTGGGGTGGAAGGTGTTGGTGAAGTGGTTCAACCTCCTCGTGGGAGAACTAGGCGGCGCCGATACAGTCATCGATGTAGTGGAGGAAAAGGTGGGGGGTGGGGCCAGTGTAGTTGCGGAAGATGGACTGTTCCACATATCCTATGAAGAGGCAGGCATAGCTGGGGCCCATGCGGGTACCCATGGCTACTCCTTTCGTTTGGAGGAAGTGGGAGGATTGGAAAGAGAAGTTGTTCAGGGTGAGGACCAGTTCAGTCAGTCGAAGGAGGGTGTCAGTGGAAGGGTACTGGTCGGTACGCTGGGAAAGAAAGAAGCGGAGGGCTTTGAGTCCTTCGTGATGGGGGATGGAGGTGTACAGGGACTGGATGTCCATGGTGAAACTACTGATTCAGATTTTGTCTCGGACTGCAATTATTGAAGTGTGTGAGAGCTTTGTTTCTCACACCACTTCATCACTGTTTTCTAATGTGATTCAACTTTAACATTTGAAAATTAAAATGACCCCATAAACAAAAGCCATAAAGCAGTGTAGTAACATTCAGTGCATAATTAAAATTCAGATATCTTAAATGCTGATTTATAATATATTACATTATTAGGAAAAGCTCTTTATAAAATACTTCGCAAAAATATTTTATGTACTCGCATGGACTTCAACCAAACTCCACGTTCCGTGGTGACAGAAGTCTCCATTAAGGCCCACCTTCCTCCATCCACCTCCCTTAAAACACCACTCACCTGCTCCCCTCCCCCATCTCACCACAACATATTCCTTCCCTTCTCCCAAAACCACCTGTCCACTTAATCTCTTTCCAAAAACCATACCTCTCTCTCTCTCTTACTCAGCGATCCTTCTTCCCAAACCACCTCCATCCCCACTCATAGGATCCCGACAGTGCAGAAGCAGGCCACTCGGCCCATCGAGTGCACGCCGACCCTCTGAAAAGTTATCCCACCCATACCCACCCTGTAACACATAATTTGCTGCGGCCAATTCACCTAAGCTGGACATCATTGGATTGTGGGAGGAAACTGGAGCACCGGAGGAAACCCACACAGACACGGGGAGAAATGTGCAAAAACTGCACACAGACAGTCGCCAGAGGCTAGAATTGAACCCAGGTCCCTGGCACTGCGAGGCAGCAGTGCTAACCAGTGAGCCACCATGCACCTACTCACCATGGTCTCTTTGTTCTTCCTTGCTTTTGCCTCTCCTCCATCTCTGTTAACATCTGCCTGCACTGGGTGATGTATGAATATCCCAGGATCACTCAGTTCATGCTGCAGAAAGCGCTTACTGGATTTAGAGAGAACTCTGAGCTCACTGTCCACCTCATGTTGTTTGGCAGAATTGATCCTGTGGGCCCCATGCATTCATGGCCTCAAACTTGTTCTCTGTCATCCCATTGGGGGTTGCAAATAGCAGTTTGGGCACCAAGGACTTTGGTCCTCAGTGACTCAAGCCATTACTGTCAATGGTGGCTTGAAGAATATGAGGGATGCACAAGAGACCGGAAGGTTTGTAAAGCAGAATTCACTACAGACCTCAAGAGTTTACAGTGATAGGGATGGCAACACCATACAGTGATTGCAACACAAAGATGAGAATAGACCATAGGCAGCCCATGTAGGTCAGTGAGTACAAGGGTGATGGGATCGTAGTTAAAATGGTTTGTGCGTGAAGGCATTTCAACTGATGTCTTTAAGATGAGCAGATGTCTGTTCACTTCAACACTGTGTGTACTCATCCTTGAAATTCTGAAGGATAGAGGTCTCTTCTTCCCCATTCCAAAATCAGAAATGCAGCAGTTGTAGCTACCTTCAAGACAAAGGATAGATCACTCTGGGGAAAATATTAAGATACTTTTCTCTTGCGCATGGCAGTGAAAATACTAGCACATGTTCTCCTGAATCACCTACTTCCTGCAGCTGAGGAAATCCTCCCAGAGACCCAATGTGGCTTTAGAGCCGCCAGAGGTAACCTCTGACCTGGAATTGGTGAGTAACAAAGACCTAGAAAAATGTTGAGAACGTCACCAGGAACATTTCATTTCATTCAAGCTAACCCTGACATTTGACTGAAAGAATCGTAAGGCTCTGTGGATTGTGCTGCAAAATCAAATGGTCGGGTCACCTTTATTCAACTCACAATCCCAAAATCTCCGGGCAAACAAGGAAATGCTTCAAAGACACCGAGCTGTCCTTGGAGCTCAGCAGCATTAACTCCAATGACTCGGAGGAGCTTGTAATCAATTGTTTCAAATGGTGCCAACTTGTCCATCATGCTTCAACTCTCAATATCTTAATGATGCAGCAGAAAACACGAAAAAGCAAATTCAACTCCACCAACTCATGAGATCATAAAATCCCTATAGTGTGGAAGCAGACCATTTGACCCCTCAAGTCCACACCGACCCTCTGAACAGCATCCCACCCACCTACCTACCTACCCTATAACCCTGCATTTCCCATGGCCAATCCTCATAACTTACACACTTTTGGACAGTGGGAAGAAACCACAGCACCAGGAAGAAACCCACGCAGACACAGGAAGAATGCGCAAACTCCACACAGACAGTTACCCGAAGAACACAATTGAACCTGGGTCCCTGGGTGCTATGAGGCAGCAGTGGTATCCAATGCACCACTGTGTGAGATGCCCTTCCCCATGTGCCCAAAGATCTGTGTGTTTAGTATCAGGCTGTTCAGGGACACAAAGTCCCCTAGCAGAAAAACTGCAACCCTGATTGGATACCCTTCAAATCAAGACGTAACTAAAAATGATAATATGTTCACCAGCAAAAACCTGCAGCTACCCAATAAACAGGATCATCATTAATCTGACTCACTGAAATGGATTCTTACAATTGTTTTCTCAATTGTGGTCGGTGAGATTGAAATGCTCTTCTAAAATTGTATTCACTAATATGAAATGGCAAATGGAATGTATTAATCATTATGGTAGATTTTAGATTATCATCGAGGGTAACATACCACAATTAGTGGTGAATACACAACGCCACTAGCAACTGAAAGACCAACAGAGAATCACCATGACAGTGAAAATGTGAAAGTACATTAGAGTAAATGCCATAATTATAATCAGCAGATCTGCAATGGCATAGCAATCAGAGGTTACAGTGGTACCACAACTAGATTAACCTATAATTGCCTGGGAACTGAGCAACAGGTTCGACATAATGTGAAAATTACCAAATTACCTCCTTGCTTCTAAATTGCTTATTAAAACCACAAGCAGGGACGCTTTTCTCAAATCTTCTCATGTGGATTTGTTTCTCATTTTAAATTAAATTTACTCTATCTTTAGCCAATATCTTTCAGATAAATATTCCTGACCGGAATTAGTTAGAACAAATGAATCCAAGGCAAAAAGGCTATTAACCAATGTTAACACTGATTACTTTGACTGAGTATGTGGGCTGAATTGTTATGGAAGATGACTATCACTTTCTCAGATAAAGAAATTCAAACACACAAGTTTGGATCAGAAGTGGCCCCCCCAACCTGTTCCACCATTCAGTAAGATCGCACTGATCTGATTTTACCCTTTACTAAACATTCCTACAACTCCGATAAAGTTTGACTACCTTGTTAGTCAAGGACCTGCTGTATTAACATCTGCTTTCAAAACATTCAACAACTCTGCCTCCACTACTTGCTGAGGCAGAGTGTTCAAAAGGTACTTAACCTGATGTTGCCCCAAGGTACAAATGTCCAGCCACTCCAGGGTCTCGTGCACGTGAATAATTTCGGCACGCTGATTGTGAGCATGACCTGTGGTGATGGGTGTGGGGGTGGAGAGATTGGGTAGGGTGTATGTTACATTGAAGGAAGTACTTTGCTGAGTACATTGAATCCCCAATGAGTGACAGCCCCAGGAAGAGGTTCTCTGTAGTTCCGGTTTAAAAACTGAAGTTGGAAGTGAGTTAAACCCAACTCGGTGTTAGGTACGGGGACTCTGCTGTGAGCATTATATGAGTGGTGATTTGGGAGCTGCATTGGGAGTGGCATTTTGTTTTGTTTCTTTACAATTTATACATGAATGTTCTTGGATTTTACTATTACTGTGCATTTAAAATCATTGAATTTGGGTTTCAAGTAGAGACAGTGTTATACATCTTGGCCAGACCCTTTGGTCCAACGCGTCCATGCCGACCAGATATCCTAAATTAATCTAGTCCTATTTGCCAACACTTGGCCCATATTCGTCTAAACCCTTCCTATTCATATACCCATCCAGATACCTTTTATACGTTGTAATTGTACCAGCCTCCACCACTTCCTCTGGCAGCTCATTCCATACATGCACCACCTTCTGTGTGAAAAAGTTGCCCCTTAGGTCCACTTGCATCTTTCCCCTCTCACCTTAAATCTAAGTCCTCTAGTTATGGACTCCCCTATCCTGGGGAAAAGACCTTGGTATTCACCCCATCTATGCCCCTTGTGATTTTATAAATATCTATAAAGTCACCCCTCAGCCTCCAATGCTCCAGGGAAAATAGCCCCAGCCTATTCAGCCTCTCCCTATAGCTGAAACCTTCCAAACCTGGCAACATCCTTGTAAATCTTTTCTGAAACCTTTCAAGTTTCACAACATCATTCCTATAGCAAGGAAACCAGATTGCATGCAGTTTTCCAAAAGTGGCCTAACCATGCCTTAGTAAATGGAACATGACCTCCCAACTCCTATAATCAATGCACTGACCAATAGATTGTTCTATTTTGTCTTTGTTACTTTTGTAATAAACCTCTGCTTTGCTGTTAAAGCAATGTTTGCGGCATTATGTGCTTTTTTTTTCAGCACTTTACCAATTCGCTAAACCAGAATAAACAAACATATGATCTACCAAGCCAGGTTCCTGGCGGGGATCTGATTTATCCTGTAATAACATCAGCCAGATCTTAAAACAAATGCAGTGATTATTCTCAAGGGCAAATAGACCACTTAATCACAAATTACACTGCCATTTCATCACATTAATCCTAACTGCTACTTACACACAGGTTGAGAAATGCTTATTGGTGTCTAAATTAAATTCTGTCTGATAACAGGAACAAAATGAGCCCCCACTCTTACCTTGTCTACCAGACACCCAAAGACGGTGCAGAAATAAATTCAGTGAGCTGCCAATCAGACTGACTCCCTTTAAGGCCAATCAAGGCCTTAAAGTTCAAGTTGGCTCAGTTGCCAAGCTAACCCACAGACTTATTCCAGAGGCAGAATGGGAGGAAGCTCTCATGGGAGGAGCAGGCACGGACTGACAATGGTCCACAACACCTACTGTACAACCTGCCTCTGCACTGAGGCAAGTTTAAAAGAACATGCTTGCCTGTGGGCTTGGTTTTCCCAATGGTCTCCACAAATCTCCACCCTAACTGCAGTAAGACCTGGAAAAATATAGTGATTGTTCACTGGAAGAAAGAAAAAAAATAGAACCACTGACAGAGAAAAGTCAGCATCATTTTTCAGTTGTGTTCAAAAGCCTGGAAGACAGATAGATTGCAGCAAATCAGAGTTAACTTTGTTAAGTGAATGAGGACCATATACCATTTGACAATTTAGGACCATTTTTGTCCATTAACCATAGGGAACTGATTTACTGTGTCCTCAGAATAGAAACCACAAACACATTTATACAGAATGCATTTATGGTTCTTTTATATCTAATGCACAGGAGACATTCCCCCATCTGCCTGCCCATTACAAATCAAGATTAGTGCAAACTTTCAACAACTTTCAACCCATTTTTTGTTGTTAAATATGTACCAAATTGTTTAAAATTACAGAGATGGACATGTGCAGAAATATCTAGCTACATTTTGTTTGGAACCTAAATGCAATTGTTTCTCAAATAAATTTGTTTTGCATGAGAATAGCCTTTGAAGCAAGGACAACATTGTACATATTTCTCCATTAAAATCATAATACAAATATCATTGTGCAGCGCAATGTTTTATTTAGTAACAAAATGGAATTTCATGAAGCCAAAAATACAAGAGTACATTACCTGGTTACGTTTAAGATGTGGGAAGAAAAATAATTATTTGCCTAGGTTGAAAGAGTACCAAAACAAGGGGTCGATTTCTCTGACGGTGGATTGTACGGCATTTATAGAATCAATCTCATTTTAATTCCTTTCACATAATGCCCAATATACGACAAAAGAGAGCTTCTGGGTTTCCCAGCATGCAGTAACTGCAGATGCTACAAGGTCACTGCGGGTTTTTATCTAAAGCTGTCAAGCACACCTGACAAGTATGTGGACACTCCACTTACAATCATTACAGCCCAGGAGCAGGAAGGTACTTCAGTGCACAGCGATGACAGCGTCTTTAAAGCAATTGTTCAATTTATAATCACCCTGTGTGATTAAAATGAATATCTGAAGGTCAAACCAAAGCACTCCAAAAGCCTTAGTAAATCAGCCTAGAAACGCAATGATACTGCAGTTGTTTAAGAAGCTCGAAATAGATGCCAAAAGTATCCTTTATGGGAGGCAGTTACATGTATCAGAGGCATCTTCTGCTCTATAATGAACAGCATTAACTAGGACAATGTAAGAGCTCCCATAGTGCTCCATCTCTCAGAGCAGACAGGGAGATGTTCTCAGAGACGACCCAATGGAGAATGCACCTCCTGAGGGGTTGAAGGGGTGGCTGAGACTCTGTAGTTACAACCAGAGTGCTTTAGAAAGATAGCCACCTCAGCAACAGACAGAGGTCCTGCAGATCTTGGGAGAGATGAGAGGGAGCACCTACATCTCGAGGTGCACTCGGAAGGGGGTGGGGGGGGCGGGGAGAGAGAGAGAGACAGACAGACAGAGGCAATGGGTATTTGCTGACTATTGCTCATCCTTCCTGTTGATCACCTCCCCACTTCTTCAAAACAACTTCCCTCTTCTGACCTTCCCACTTCACCGGTTGTCTAACATTCCTCTTCACACCTGTACACTCCACCCCAACCTCTCTCTCCCCAACAAGATCTATCGGATCTCACCAGCAATGCAACCATTCCAAATACACACCCACTTTGCAGAGCAGCATTGGAAACAGTCACTGGCCTGGTAATAAACAAGGACTGAGGTTAATATCAAACAGACTCCAATCATTTTGCTCAGACCTTACACTGATATCTAGGCCATCATGCTGTGGCTATGTGTATTTGTGAGCAAGTGATTCTGTATATTCAGCAACAATGAGAGGAATTTTCTAGCCACAAACAATACAGGCTGAGTCATATCTAAATCATGTATAAAACCACCTGATAGATATTGACAGCAGTGTCTTTGAACAGAATGACTTCTGTATTGACTCCTAGGATTACACAGAATCCACTCACTAGAAATCACTATTCACTGGATGAGGCCTTCCCTCCCAAATATGTTGCAAATACCTCCTTACACAAAGCTGCTTAATACAACCCTGTGGGGCTGTCTGGAATAGAGCTCTGTGAAGACTGAAGATCTTATAAATTCTATGATGTTGATATACACAACAGGAAGAAGCATTGCTTGCAGTTGCCTGCACTACACTTAAAATAGCTGCATCAAAAATGGTATGGTATATTTACACAATGGCTGGGTCTTTTAGGATCCAATTGGAAAGGGGAGATGGAACTGGGAAGTGGCAGTGCTCACCTTCTTGCTCTTGCCTCTAATTGTGGTGCACCATTGCACTATGTGGGCAACTTATGACTGATAGTGGTGATCGTTGACCACTCAGCTCCTGGGGGCAACACTGAGGTGGTATCCGTGGCATCACCTGACGTGGAAGGAAGTGGTGGCAGTATGTTCAAAGGGCTGCCAGTACCTGAATCCTGAATGAAGCCAGTGACCATCTCTTCAGCTGTAGGCTTCATGCAGCTTCTTGCCATCAGGCACTATCAGCTTCCAGCTGAGGAATGCCATCAGCTCAAGACCATCAACTAAACACAACGCAGGTAAGGCCTGTCTGCAGGAGAGGCAGAAGCAAGATCTCAGATGGCCCTGCGGTTCAGTGATGACTCCCTGTGTAGTTCCCTCCAGACCATTTGGTCAAGGCAGGAGCTCATCTTCGCCAGGGACAGAACGAGGAGAAGTCTCTGCCTGACTGAGCAAGCCTGGACAGAGATCATGAAGGAGAACCTGGTCACAGTGCTGCAAGAGAGTCAATGACCTTCTCCGCTCACCAGCAGAGTGAGACATCTCAATCCACTTTCAAAGTGTTTAACTGTGACCATGAGGATGCAGCGGTGACTGAACCTACTCATGGCGATTGATGGAGGGAGGCAATTGTTTCTCCTGGGAAACGGATTACTCCAGTTCCAGGGCAGGTGACCCATGCAAGGATATTCCAGCATGGTCAATAATTCTGTTGGCCAATAACTATGAAAAGCCAGTGAGCATTAGTAGTGACTGCACTAGTGTCAACACATTATCATCCTCTCCTTCTGGAGGGGGTAGCTACACTATAGGATGTAGGACAAATCAAGAGATAATGAGGGCTAGTAAAAAAGGCAGTACATTAATTATGGGTGGCTTTAATCAAATTCACAGAGGGCATCCCAGGTAGTCTCAGAGAACAATTTGCAGATTCAACCAGGAATCAGGCTATCTGGGATCTGCTTAATGAATATCAAGGCAGCTTTAAGAAACAATGTCAGAGTAAAGGCACCCCCCAAAAACAGTGACCAGAACATGGTAGAATGTAATATTTAGAAGAAACTTGGGCCAGATACAACTTAAATAATAATATTTAGAAAGGAATGGGGATGTATTTGTCTGGGGTTGACTGGGTAATGCATTTAGCAGCAAAGATTCTTGAGACACAATGGCAGACATTTAAGGTAACAGTTAATGACTCTCAATTAAGGTCGACTGCAGAGAAAAAGAGGGATTCCAAGAAGGGCATAAGCCAACCATGGTTAATGAGGGAAGTTAAGCCTAGCGTCAAATTAAAAGATTAAAAAGAAACATATAATGTAGTGAAGATTAACAGTGAAACAGAGGATAAGAAACATCTTAAAAACCAACAAATGATGACCAAGATAAAGAGGGAGAAAATAAACAATTGATGGTAAACTTCTCAGTAATATCAAAGTCCAGCAAGTGCTTAAAAATATAAACACAAAAACACGGGCCAAAGTGAACATGGGTGGTCTTGGAGATGAGGTTGGGAAATAATTATGGGGAACCAGGAAAAGTTCAAGAAAAATGCAGAGAGCAGCAAAAACCTTATAAATTACCTGCTTTGGCCTGACATAGGCCCTCCACTGCCAACTAGGAGGATTTAGAGTGTCCCTTAAATTCAGCCACCTGCAGAAATTTGTCACTCTTCTCTGTGGACTACACAACATGTAAACCATTAACCTCACCAATGGATTGACCACAGAGCCTATAAGTGTGCACACTGGAATCAAATCATGCCGAGTCATCGCAACAATGCTTCTTTTACTCCTCCCTTGCTGCAACACTCCACCTCTTATCCATGGGGTTTGACGATGCTTCTCCACAGGATGAAGGGAAACTGATCAACCCACATCACCTTCAGTCCAGATCCAAGACCATTCTAAATTCTGTCATCAAGCCGCACTACGTAAATGATACTTGTGTGCACACACGCAAAGCCTGAGCTGCAAGTCAATAGTGACACATTCACAGTGGTAGCTGAGAGAAATAGACCTTAGGCTAAACATCTAAAAGACGAAGGTCCTTAATCGGACTTCTCCTGAAATGCAACATTCGATTATCAAAGTCCATGGAGAGCTGCTGGGACACATTTTGGTACCTTGGTAGTGATGAGATTGAACATCATCTCCAGTGCGCCAATCTCTGGCCATCTGAGGAACAGACAACTTGCTGACAAAGATCTTAAGCCCGGCACCAGCCTCTAAGGGCAACATTCCTCCCTTCCCTTTCATCCATGGGAATGTACAGCAGACACTCCTACTTCTGAGAGAATCATCATTAATGATTACCCCACAACCATCCTGCAAATCCACTGTTGGAACAGACACTCCAATATCAAGTGTCCTCTCGCAGGCCAACATCACCAGTATCTAGGACCGAGCTTCAATCAATTAACTGCATTCGGCAGGCTGCATCATCCAAGTACCCACTGTGGCCTCTTGGTTAGCAAGAAGGCAGCCTCTCCACAATAGCCCCACCAACGCATGAGAAGCTCTTCCCAAGACTTGGAGAAAAAGCACTAGTGAAGATGTTAACCAATTCGAACAGGCTGAGGTAGAGGCCAAACACAAGCAGTGAAAAGCATGCGAGAATTTATGAGCACCCCACCCACCTCATTAAACACCAACTGGCCAGTGCATGTGGATCCAGCTCTGGCCTGTGAATTAATCTCAAAATCAACAATTCTGCTGTGGAAAAACATCATCCTCAGTCCCGAGGGACAGACTAAGATGATGATGAATTTTGTCCAAAACTTCTATTTCTAGAACTTTCCCTGCAGAAGTTCAAGTGACGAATCTGTAATTGCTGGACTTATTCCTCACACCATTTATTGAATAAACTCATAACATTTGCATTTCTCTTGTCCTCTGGCTCTGTCCCAGGGGTTAAGGAAAACCAAAAGTTATTGCTGGTGCCTCTGCGATTACCATTCTCACTTCCATCAGCAATGTTGGATTATTTCATCTGACCGCAATGCCTCACTAATTTTAAGTACAAACAGCTCATTAAGTACCTCCTTATCATCAACTTTAAGGTCTCTTGGAGATTGAATTTCTAGCCTTTGGTCTGGACAGTATCTTCCTCGTTGGAGAAGATAGATGCAAAACTGTCATTAAATACATCAGCCATGCCCTGAGTATATAAATCCCATTCTGTTCCTCCTCCTTTCAACACCATTTTGTTATTTAAATGCCCTGGAATTCCCCTGTACAGGTTAGTTGACAGTTTCTTGTCATGTCCTTCTTTGCTTCTCTCGATTGCTTCTACACCACTCCTCTGAAAGTTGTATTTTCTCGCCTGGTTCTCAAGTGTACCACAAGCACACTTTTTCTTTCTTTTCCCAATCATAGTTTCCACACCTTGTGTTGTCCAGGGTGCTCTGGATTTGTTGGCACTGCTTTTCCTTTGGGAGCAATATGCCCAATCCATTCTCTGTTGAAAGGATTATGATCGAAATGTCGATTCTCCTGCTCCTTGGATGCTGCCTGACCTACTGTCCTTTTCCAGCAACACACTTGACTCTGATCTCCAGCATCTGCAGTCCCCACTTTGTCAGAGTTTCTTTCTTGGAAGGATAGCCCATTTTTCCTAATAGCCCTCTGGCTCTAATTTATTTGGCACAGACCTACTTTTCCTCCTTGGAAGTTGACATTCCCACTGGTCCAGCCTGTTACAAGTGACTGCGTAGCTTCAGCTGCTGCTCTCAGTGAACTCTTGCCTTTCTCCTCTGCATTGTTTGCTTGCTCTGGCTTGTCTTGATCATTTATGCTGCCCTGCTGTGGGCCCAGCAGCAGTGGCAGAACTATATTCAACCAGGATCTATAACCTTCTGGCACAGTGTATCCCATGTTCTACTACCATCATCAACACTAGTTCAATGAAGAGTACAGCAGGAGATACCAGAAGCAACACATGGCAGATGAAGCATTCCTGATGAAGAGCTTATGCTTGAAACATCGGCTCTCCTGCTCCTCGGACGCTGCCTGACTGGCTGTGCTTTTCCAACGCCACACTTTTTGACTCAGACGCAAGTATGAGGTTACTTCATGAAGTGGACAAGGGGGTCTGGGTTTAGAGCAGAGGGAAGTGAGTTTTGTACAGATTTTTATGTAGCTAGTTGTCTGAACTGTTAAGGATCATTCAACACTTGCTGTGTATATAAATGCCTCATTTGCCTTCAAGCCACCTTGCTGTAGCGCATGGGTCCTTCTATAGCTGAAAGCAGTTCCTGCTCTCTGCCTTGAACACTCTGGGTCTACCCCTTTGCAGTGCCAGGTTGTGCAGAGTACACCCAACTTGCATCATCTCTGAGAGACATGTTGGGAATACAGAAGAGGGAATCACCTGATCAATCCAGACCTCCACATCCCACTTTAAGGAGACCTATGGTCTGAATTGGTCAGAAGCTCAGAATGCAGCATGGCACATGACTCTGACTCCAGCCCTGATTTTGACACCTGCATCAGCAGCTAATCTTTATTGTGGGAAAGTGTTGATCCTCATGTTCAAAGAAGGGGAGCTATGGCACCTCGAGATCACTGAAAAATGAGTGTCTCATGACGGCTCCCACAAAAACGAGCTCAAGCCCGCAGGAATGTTGGGGAGTGGTCACAAATGAGTTGTACGCTGTGGAAGTGGAATCCCATCAAGTTACTGTTGGCCAATGGCCGGCCTGTGAATACTCCCATGGCTGAATGCATGTACACTGCGAGATCTGGAGTCAACGCCTCTTGAGCTTTGTCTACATCAGTTTGGTAACAGATGCCATACATGTCCACTGCAGCTCTCGGACAAACCTGTGCTGTCGACTTTCAGGTTTACAGTGACCTTGACAGCCTCTGGCAGCCAGCAACAAATCCACGTCTCACCTTCCCCAACATACATCTCCCATGGCCTCTTGGGAGAGACATAACTGTTCTGACCTCAGGAAGGATCTCATCAGGTGTCTGCATATCCTGGATGTCTCTGCCCGTGGCCTATGCTGGGACTTTCTGCCTGTTGTTTTGCCCCATTATGAAGCTTCCCTTTCTGTTGCCACATTCTGGTTCCCTTGACCTGCTCCTCCCTCTTGGCTTCTCTTCCTGCCTGAATGAACCCTGCTGAAATATAAGATTCCCCTTGCTACCTGAGCGTGGCCTGCATAATGACAGCGTCCTTTCAGTGGCAGCAGAAACACAACCATCCCCTCCCCTTCCTTCCAGTCCTCCACTCCTGTCCAACGAAAACCCCAGGCTTGGACCCTGATTGAATAGCTAGCCTGTTCCTTCTTGACAATGCAAGCAGAGTAGCCTCTCCACATGACTGGAGCAACAACAGCAGTTGCTTCCCCTGAAAAGCTGCTGTGGTGCTGTGCAGACCATGAGCTAATCAGAAAATCCTGAGGGCCCCGTAAAATCAGGTTTAATTGCCTCCTTAATCATCCAAATTACGGTTTAATTGCTCATTTTTGAAACATGAGCTTCATCCCCTTGCAGCTTCCCATTTATCATGAAATTACATTCAGGCATGTCAACTCGGGGGCCTGACCCAACACCACCCGACATGATTTTAAAATCCCACCACCTCCTTCCCTGTAAAATGCCAGCCGTCATTCCAAGTGTGATTCAGTTGCGGAAAATAAATGTCCAGATCTTAGTAATAAATGTAATCGATAGTGAATGAAATTAAATTGATCTGGTAGATTCCTCTTGCTAGAGAATTCAGGGGATTAAGTATCTTTCAAACCTGACACAACACTGACTTCTGTAAAGCCCCTTAATAATGAGGCAAGTCCAACTGGGTCGGTATTTCTGTTCTGACTAACATTTAAATCTAATGAGCATTGAAGAGGAGATGAGAGTCGAGAACTGTACAATCAAAAAGTGATGTGATGGAAAGACTTCATCACCATTTTGATAAATGACTTTATCCTTCTAGAAACAGTAGCTGCAGGCTTGCCATGAACACTGTCTACTGTTGCACTGTCCTTCAGTGAAAGCATGTCCAAAGAGCCAATAGGGGCATGAATCATGCCAGATCAGGGCTGATAGGCAGCTGTCTGGTAGGCAACAGTCTAAATAACAGAGACTGGCGTCAGTATTACAGCCAAACCACAAATGCTATATTATGAACGAGAATATTAAGATGATGATAAATCCCTGTACGTTCTGATAACCTAAGTTAGGTTTCTGTAACTCATCAATGATTGTTCAAATATTGCTTTTGTTTTCTTAAGCAGGGTCTCAGGATTGAGAATGACTTGATTCCTATTGGTTTGCTGAACTCTGAGATGCCTGAAACGTCTAAATGATCTGCAGGGAAGCTCGTGCTTGGAAAGTCAGGTAAATGAGCTGTTTGGAAATTTGTGGACTCTCTTACAATGCCTCAACTTCACCTCCATGCTTACCTGTCAAAAGTCACTCCACATCTTTGGTGCCTTCGCGAAAGACCCTTCCCCATTTTAGTCAGTCACACACTAGGTTGCCCTATGAGTTGACAGGTATATGGAACTCTTCAGGTATGGTCTGAGGATATCCCGATTGTCTGTTATCTAGCTTTGCCAGGGCTTCTTAGTGCATTTAGTAAAATCCAGCTTTGATATCAAGGCCGGTTACTTTCACCTCGCCCAGAAATCAGCATTTCAGCATACGCTTAGGCCGAGGCTGGGTGAGGTCTGCAGCCGAGTGATCTTGACAGAATTTAAATGAAGCATCAGTGAGCAGATGATTGGTAAGAATAGTTCATAGTATTCACTTCCTACCAGTCTGTTGATGATCGAGAGTCAGCCAAGAAAGCTGTAATTGTCCTTTAGTGGACAGGTCAAAATGACCAGTTTTCACGATGAATAAAAGCAACAGCTCAGCAAGAACTACGATCTTTGAATGAACATTGTGGAACTCCTTACTCCTAGACTGCTGCAATGAGACAGTAGCTCATCACTACCTTCTAATTGGCAACTCAACAGGAATGATAAATGCTGAATTTGTTCATGTCCCAAGAAGGAGTAAAACAAATTCTAAACAATCCTGAATTATATTTCTTTCTAACAAAAAAAAATTGCAACAGAAGAACCCTGACCAATTTGCACCATTTTAGTAGATGCAACATCCAACTACTTAAAGCATGTTCAAATACAATAGCCCCTACTTGCATCTAGGCTGCCTCTTCAGTGCAAACATTCAAATGAGGTACAAAAATGAGACCCCATTGGACAAAGTAAGCTAATGGGACTAAAGGCAGGTCCAGATGGCCTATATCCAAGGCCTTTGAAGGAAGTGGCTACAGAGACAGTGGAGGCATTGGTCTAAATATTCCAGAGCTCACTAGATTTTGGGAGAGCCAGCAAACTGGAGAAGAGCCATGTTCAATGAGAGAGACAGAAAGCAGGAAACTATAGGCCTGTCAGCCTAACATCTGTCACTGGGAGAATGCTGGAGTCCATTATTAAAATAGAAATAACAGGACATTCAGGAAAAAAAATACTTAACACAATCAAACAGCATTATTTTGTGAAAGTAAAATCATGTTTGTCAAATTCACTCGAGTTTTTTGAGTATATAACAAGCAGAGTTAATAAAGATGAAACAGAAGGTGTACACAGTACTTAGATTTCCAGAAGGTTATTCAATTAAAGTGCCAAATGGAAGATTATTGCACAACGCTATTAGTGGCAATGTATCAACATGGACTGAGGATTGATTAGCACACAGAAAACAGAGTTGGGGTTAATGGGTTTTGAAAGATGAAATTGGAGAAGTGTCACAAGAATCCGTTCTAGGGCCTCAATTATTATTATCTCTATTAATGATTTGGAGGAGGGAGCTCAGGGTAATATATCCAAATTTACTAATGTTATTATAAAAAGTAAGAGGACATGTTGTTGATGAGGATATAAGGAACCTGCAAGATATTGATAAGTTGAGTAAGTGGACAAAAAAACCTTGGCAGGTGAAGTTTAATGTAGGAAAATAACAGTTCATGCATTTCAGTCGGAAGATTCAAAGGTTAAACTGTTGATTAAATGGAGAAATACTCTAAAAAATGCAAAGGGATCTGGGTGTTCTTGTGCATGAAACACAAAATGCTTGCTATGCAGGAGCAGCAAGTAATTAAGGCGGCAAATGAATTTTTATTCATGGCTTTATTGCTAAGGAGTGGAATTTAAACACAGGGAGATTTTGTTACAACTTTCGACGGCATTGTTGAGACAACACCTGCAGTATTGTGTACAGTTCTGGTGTCGATATTTAAGAAAGCAATGTTGGTATTGGATCAGTTTAACAGAGATTCACTAAGCTGATTCCTGGGGTAAAGGGGTTCATATATTGTACATGGGTAAACAGTTTAGGCTTTTATTAATTCAAGTCTGGAAGGATAAGGAATTATCTCACTGAAACATACAAGATACTAAGGGGGCTTAAAAGGGTAAATGTTGAGAAGACATTTGCATTAGTTTGGCAATGTTGAACTGTGGGGTGGGAGGGGGGAGATGTTGAATTGTAAGGGAAATAGTAACAGAACAAGGAAGCACTCATTTAAAACTGAGGTGTGAATGAATTTCTTCTTCCAGGGAGATGGAACTCCTTACCCCAAAGAGTTGCGGAGGTGAGATCACTGGAAGTATTAAAAGTGAAGGTATATAGATTTTTGAAATATAGAGGAATTGAAGGCTACGAGGAGCTGAGACACGGACAGATCAGCCATGAGCAATGGGCTGAATGGCCTACTGTTTCTTGTTGCATTCACTTACCTGTTTGCTGAATTTGAAACATCGCACAACTATATTTAATGAAGTGAATTCTCCCCACGGCCTAGCAGCATATCCAACTCAAACATGACCATTAAAAACAGATTAAATGGTCAATAATTTAAGTTGTTGATCTCGAGAACTTCCTACGTAAAAACTACCTAACACATCTGCTTGAACATCAAAGTAACTGCATTTTAAGTGGTTTACTCTATAAGGAAGGTCAGAACAGTTGTTGGAAATTGAATCATTTGAGACAGGGCAGTATGGGAAAATATTTAAAATGGCAAGATTTAATGCTCAAGTTCCGAAGAATAGTCACAGAGGATTTGACACTCTTTAGCTCTCCACAGTTGCTGCCAGACCTGAGATTTTATAGCACTTAGTTTTGTTTTCAGATCTCCAATATGAGCTGTTTTGGATTTATTTTAATGCTTCATTGATTTCTTTAAATGGTCTTTTCTGAAGGGACAATAATGAAGGTAGTCTAAATAAATATCTGTACCATTAAGGTTGTAACAGTTTGCAATTCAACAAAACTCATTCAGTTGCCTAGGTAACCAAATGACAAGCAGCAAGACATCACATGAAATGAGGTCGTTTTTGGTATTATTAATCAATTTGTTTTTGTACCAGGTTTGGACAGACTCTAGTAGGATTCAATCCATTGTGATTACATGTGGTTCTTGCTGATCTTTAATACATAAATTGTAAGAACTTAATTGATCCTTAACAAATTACCTCTAATTTCAGAACGTTACACCTATGGGGTTAAATTAGGAGTTCTACCAATATAGGCATTGCCGCACATGCAAAGTATGGAGTAAATTGGTTAGTTTTCCTATTTCCAAAGGATTTTGATCCTGATATTAGGAAACTGAAAATGCGCTCTGTCCGAAATGATTGCTATTGCTACCAGGAAAATAGATCAGTGGTGTCACTATTTTGAATTATGAAGTATACTCTGTTGGGTATCACCAAGAAAGATCATTTGGGGAAAGGTGTTTTAACAACCATACTTGTATTAAAATAACAGACAGACATACAAAATCCAATTGTTATGTCAGTGCATTGCATTTACGATAAATTCATTAGCTCTTCCATTTGTCAGTCCTATTCACACATTGGCATGAGCTTTCATAAAGATGGAGAATCCCTTCGTTATTACAAAAATAGTCCTGGGTGAATCAATGCAGCAGGGAAGGGTAGCAATGAAAGTATATTAGAAATCATTCATGAAAGCAACTATGTAGCTTCTTCTTGTTATATGCATTTTAGATCAAGAAAGAGAATATCAACAGTTTCTGGAGAACTTTGAAAAAATCCCTTTTGGATATTCTTCTGGGACACCTTTAAAGTTGCTAGTGGTTAAGGATGTGCATGAAATGTGCATAAAAGCACTGGAGCATTTAACACTCTGCCCTTTAAACATTTGGAAAACAAAGTCTTGTGTTAAAAGAAAATCAGTGCTTGCTATTTAATGTCAATTGACATAGGCTTGAGAGCCACCATTACAGGAGTATTGCTGAATGACTGATTTCACAATCTTTCATTATAACAGTGGGGTGCATGCCATTTTATAATTTGACATCTCCAAATGGTATGGCAGTAGTTTTGAAATGGGATTATGAATTGTGATATTTAGTTTTGACTTAAGTTTAAAGCATGTTAAATAGACTGTAAGTTTTCTAAATCAATGACCATTTTTTATAAAATATAAAATTCTTCAATAGACACGTGGTAATTTCATCCTATCCCAGCATTCATCCTGAGGTCTGCCCATGGTGATATTGGTGAATTATTGGCATGGGAACATTGGGGCTGATATCTGTTGACAGTGGGTGGTTAGATGGCATTTTTTGGCATGGATGGCATCAAGGACCATAAGGGCAGGTGGAAAACAAGGTATAGCATGGATTGGCATGGTTGCAATGTGGAGAACTAATGCAGAGATGGGTGAACGGTGAGAGTTGAGGGTTTGCGTTTGTTTTATTGCTTTTTGTCATAGCTTTGACAAAGTATCAGTGCATCAAAGGCCACTGCAGCCTCTGTTCTCTCTCTGGGATTATCCATGATGACTCTTCCCCCAGAAGGCCAATCCTTTCTTCGAGGGCACGTTTGGCTGGGTTAGGTTTGTGGAGCCAGGAATTGTCCTGACTCTGTGCTTCCAATCCCAGAGCTAAAGTTCAGGCCATGGAATCTCAGCAATGTCATTCTGAAGTTGTTTCCAAGAAAAGCTTTTGTTTGATGATGCCAGCAATTTATTTTTCCAATGGCTTAAATGATCACTGATAATGTTGGTAACTATCATTTGCCTCTTACAGCAACCCTCCAAGGCCTGGCCTTCAGCAAATGCATCAACTCAAATGTAAATGGAGAATAACGTTAAATCGTGTCTTGTGCTGGTCAATAGACACTCAACCTCTGCCCATCCAGAAGACCCCAAAATGCTTCCATGTATGACTCATACCTGTCCTGCTCCAACTTCTGCTCCATTGGGAAGGCTTCCATTCTGCACTGCTGGGGGGGAATCCTTTGGAGGAGTCACTTCAACCTCTACATTGGCTGTATTTGGCAGCTCTACTTTATCTGCAAAGACGGGGGAAGGAGACACAATGCAGAACTTATCAGAAAATGATAGATCCCAACCACAGGAAGGGAACCTGGAAATCCACAAGCTGTTTTACAAGCAATATACATTTAATTTCCAAACCAATTAATGCAGCTTTCACATAATCCAATTTTCATACTGTATTTATGGTGGATGGAGAGGTCCCCAGGAACCAAGTTGGCACCCTCCTGCCCAAAAGACATGGGCATCAACATGCTGCATGTCCATTTATAATAATGGCTCACCAAGGTGTGCCAGCCTAATATTCAATATACAAATCAGCCAGCTTTCATGGATGTAGAGAGCAATTAGTGCACAGAAATGTACCTATCAGTAAATCCATTCTTACTTCAGGTTTACACAGTGAACCTACGTACTCATGAAGGAAGTATTTTATGCTACTGTCAGTGTTGCACAATTGCTTTACAAGTTAAATCACCCCCAAGCCTAAACACCTAACCAATCCTGCCCTCTAACAATGAAATAAAGTGAATAGCTAAGGTATTTTTTCCAAGGATAGAGAGTACAAAATTAGAGGGCATAGGTTGAAGGTGAGAGGAGAAAGATTTAAAAGAGACATTAGTGGCAACTTTATCATGCAGAGGATTGTGCATGTATAGAATGAACTGTCAGAGGAGGTCAGAGACTCATAGAGTTGTTCAGCACAGAAACAGTCCTTTAGGTCCAACCTAGTTCATGCTGAACATAATCCCAAATTAAACTAGTCCCACCTGCCAAGTCCTGGTCCATATCCCTCCTAACCTTTCTTATTCATTTACCTATCTTATTTCTTCTGACAACCTTTCTTAAATAAAGGTACAACATTTGCCACCCTCCAGTCATTAGGTACCTCATGATCAAGGCTAATACATTTACAACATTTAAAAGATATTTGGACAGGTACAAGAAAAAGGAAGATTTAGAAGGGTATTGGCCAAACGCAGGCAAATGGGACTAGTTAAATTTAGGATACCCAGTTGACATGGACGAGTTGGTCTGAAGGGTTTGTTTCCATGCTGTATGACTCTCTATTATACTTGAAATTTAATTTGAAATTAATATTGATGTACTCTGAAAATTCAAGTAAACCAGAAATGAAATTGAATGCATGCCAGTTTTCAAAAATCTTCCCCTTCCCCTTCCACACTAAACAAAATGACCTTCATATCTTCACACTGCACAGCATTTCCTGGTCAATGAACCAGACAGATGGTTAGATCCTGGGACATTATCAGCAGTTTTGGCATATCCTTTCCTCTCTCAGCAAACAAGTCAGAGGATTTTTCATGGACAGAAAGTAATAAAGCAGGAAGAGGAGTTAGGTTGTGAAAGAGATGATACATTTCATTCTCCACAAGTGTAATCTTGTAAAAATAATTTTAGTTGGATGGATTACAACATATAGTGCATCTCCACACAAACTTCTCTTCATCCTCGATTCAAAATCCTTTGACCTTCAATTGTCAATGTAAGCTGAGGGCTCAGTCAGGTTGGCAAATGTGTGCCAGATCACCCTGGAGTGTGTATGGCAAAACAACAGGTTCCTCCACCTGGCAACAATTTACAAGAAGATTGCTTAATAGATCATCAAAAAACATTTTTATATTTCAAAGATGAAACAGGAATCTTATTTCCATAGAAGCACCCAGTGTTGACCAGCTTGGGTTTCAGTGTCATGTTTATGTCATGCCCAGTAAATGACTTGACTGATTCATAATTTCAAAGTGGTTTGCGGCTGATAGAACATCTGGAGCGGCCTTTATTTAAAAATGGACATGGGCAAACTTCTAAGATTCACTGAGTGACTAGTAAGGGAGTCAGGTGATCTTAGCAGCTTTAACACAGAGGATCAAGCAATTGGAAAGTTTCGAATTGAATAATAATAGGTGGCAGTTTCTCCCTTTAAGGGACAATGTATCAAAAACAGTCCTTTACAGAATTTCACATTTGGTATTGTCAAAGCTTACTGAAAAACTCAGACAATGGACACAAACTGTTTTACTGCAAACTAAAAGAATACTGATAAGGCTAGTAATCCACAAGTGCCAAAGACTACAAATTACCTTCTACTTCATACAAATGGTCGTTAATCATATGGACTGAAACTAGTTCTCTGACACTGAGTTCATTTTATCTCAAAATTCAGAGACACCTGGGCTGTTGCTGAACACCAGCCAGGCAAAAGCTTCAGAATAAACTAGTGCCACATTTGCCTTTCAAGAGCTGAGTAGCTTAAAATTATACTAAAGAAGCAGGACTCTAAAGTTCTTAGCTCGCCTCTACAGGAAGTGGACTTCCTGATTCAAAATCCTCATCTATGTGACCTGCTCGACGACCTTCTCTTCAAAGGAACCTTGCAGTGAAAACCCTAACCTCCATCCCTAGCTATCTGATCATACCTGAATTACAGGTAAAGAGTGGGAAATTTTTCATATGAATCTCAAAGCCAAAAGGACTTAGTTATTCCTTTGGTTTTAATAATTGAGGAAATACTTAACCTTACTTGATTGTATCGTTTTGAGTGTGTAGTGTGTGACTGATGTAGCTTTAGATTTTTTCTGAGGAGAGTGAGAGAGTAATTAATCCTCTTTGTTTAAACCCACCAAGTCTTCATTGATTACAGACAGTAGGGAGGGGAATTGAATTTCCAATTCCTTTGCTCCCCTATCTGTAACAGTTTTAAAAATAGCTGTGATTATCAGAGAACAGAATCATCAATTCTTACAGCACAGAGTTGGCCAATTGCTCCATATCAGGAATTGAACTCTCTGGAAAATCTACTCAGTTAGCCCCATGGATTCTCCAAGATTAGAGTGGTGTTAGAAAAGCACAGCAGGTCAGGCAGCATCCGAGGAGCAGGAAAATCGACATTTTGGGCAAAGGCTCTTCATCAGCTTTTGCCCGAATCGTCGATTTTCCTGCTCCTCGGATGCTGTCTGACCTGCTGTGCTTTTCCAGCACCACTCTAATCTTGACTCTGATCTCCAACATCTGCGGTCCTCACGTTTGCCATGGATTCTCCAACCTAATAGAAGCTCTTTCCCCAGAAACCCGCAATTCCCAGTTTAAAGTTACTTCTGAAAGAGAAACAAAGTAAAATGGAAAGTGAGTGTTTTTCTGAACAAATTCACTGACATGATGGAACAGTTTGGTAGTGTGCTGAACATTTCAATTTATTTTAATGTGTCTTAATGAAAAGACAGTTAACAGCCTCTCCCTTTAACATGTTTCAAATGATTTCAAAGATTAGTATTACATTTTTCCAAAATATATTACCCATCTTTATTTTTATGAAAGGATTTTTTGGAGTCATTTATTCATAAGAAGCCAATTATCATATCTCCACATGATTATTGCCAGCTTACCTGTTTTGGCAGGTAAGCAATTATGGTTTTATTACCCAATGATGAACTCTGCTAAAATGGAATAAATTTAATTCATATTAACTGAATATTGATAGACAAACTGGATTTCAAACATGGTGTTATATTAGAAAATAGGCAGAATGTTTTAATGTCTTGCTAATTATCTTCCCATTTTACATTATTTAATTCAATTAAAATGTTCTTAGTTTGCTACAGAATGAAATGCCAACTCATTTATCTCCATTACTGCACTATTATTAGCTAGTCAAGGACAATTTTGTTGACCATTTCATGGCTACACACTGTCGTCTTGGGATAGCGTTTCATGACTTTTGTCACATTTTTCTCAAACTGAATAGAAGATAAAAACCATACTGATTAACAATAGATTTTGCAAATTGTAACCACAATAATTGTGCTTGTGGCTATTTTATCCTTCCAATCTATTTCAAGTGTGATCCTTCAATTACAGGCATCAGTCATGAGGGGACATCTTGGATAATTTCAGACCACACATCACCAAGCAAACGCTGATGTATATAATGGATTAAAAATGCTACTTCTTTTTGGGGCAACACGGTGTTTAGAGCATCCAAAGCAGATTTGTGTGCCACAGCTTCCTCACATCAACATACCACTGAGATTCATGAAACTCAGGACCATTATTTCACTTTTCCCCTGCACTCAATTTTCTCTGACCACTGGCAATAAAAGCAGCCAAAGAAGGGTGGCTTGCTGGCAGTGGTAGAAGCAGTACATCTTATTTTTAGAAAAGGGCTCCAAATATATTCTGCATCAACTAGTGGAAAAGCACTGCTTGAATAAAACTGAAATCAAGATAGGCATATGAATGTAGAGCTCAGAAAGAGAAAACTCTGTGCTGCACACTGCACTCTTTTACACAATATAATGTTATGAGAGATGATCTGATTGACATTTTGAGTAAGTGCAGACTTCCTCTAGAAAGGAAATTCAGTGTAAAAATAATCAGAGTTTCAGCTAAGCTCTTTAAAAACTAGCTCAAAACAAGAAAAAAAACCTCAAAACTCAAATCAAGAACTCAATGCCTGCAAAAGTAAAGATGCAAAATCACCTAAACAGTTAAAATGGGGAATAAAGAGACAGGAGATAGTGAGGACTGCAGATGCTGGAGAAGTCAGTGTTGATAAAGTATAACACCGCAAAAAGCACAGCAGGTTAGGCAGCGTCAAAGGAGCACGAGAGTCAATGTTTCAGACTTAACCCTTCATCAGGACTTAGTTTAGTAAGTCTGAAGAAATGACAGAGAAATTAAATAAAAATAGATATGGCAATGGCTGACAAGGTGGTCGAGCAAGTTTGATGGGTCAAGTGACTCTTTTTTGTTCTAATGCACATAGGTCAGGATACAACGCTTAATAATTTACAACTTGGACTTTAAATCCAATATTAAAAAGTCAGCAAAAATCTCATTTTTGGCTCTGATCAAAGTGCTCTCAAAGGACTTTTGGCTTCTTCAAGTACACGACCCAACTATAATTTCAAACTTGGATCAATAAACAGTTTGTAAAGGAACAGCATCTTCATATTTTGCTTCAGTAGGATAGCCCAAGTAGAATAAGGGGGAAAAGATGACTGGTTACAGAAACCTTTCTTTCTTTCACAGGCTTGAACAGCATTTCAGAAGTGCTCGTACTGAAAACAAAAACATGAGGAGAAAGCTCTGAAAAACAGAATTTGAACCACTTTGCATCCCATTGTAGTGCATTATTTAAATTTTAAATACAAAGATAGTTACCTCCATGATTAGTAGTCACATTGGGTTTTTCACCATCATCTACTTGACATTTGTTTTTGGCTAGTTTGTGAAGAATTGACGCTCTGTGATGGAATTTACCTGGAGAGAAAATGAAGGATATAATGAGTTTATCTGTGCCCTCTATAACATCATCATAAAATGAGAAATCTAAATTGATCCATTGCTAATAACATTTGTACAACTATCTGATTAATAATTTCCTAATGGAACACAGCAAGAGAACTTTTAACTCCCCTCTCCCCTAATCTGTGGAAAAATGAATGGGCAGCAATTCAGTCAGCACAGCTCAATTTCAGCCCACGTTCCACTTTCATTTGAAAATACTTAGTGCTGATTCAAACAGGAGTCTCAAATAATTACAAATCAAGGTTATGTATGAAATGTGACCCCAATTTCACCTTACCCACTCCTGAATGGGACAAGCAGCTGGTTAGGCAATTGCTCACTCTTTCCAGTTTCCTGGTCCAAGTTAAAATCAACATAAGTTTTATGAATGTGTAACATCTAGCAGAGTAATGGTGAAATGAATTATATGATCCACAGAGGCTGATGGTATTGGCATTAAATTAAAATGACAGAACAAAGCTGCTTTCCAAAAGTGCAACTGGGATTTTCAAAGATGTTGCAGAATTTTCAGAACGTGCCTTTTAATGTGAAATGTACTCCTACAAACAACAGAGCTGATGACATGCGAGGTGAAAAGACCAATCACTCGAACATTCATTTGAAAATTAATCACATGAAAATAGTTTACCGAGAAAAGGCCATGAAAAGCAAAGAGGTAGGACGTTCAAATTCGAAAAATGAAATCTTTATTGAACTTTTAATATATTAAACCAACAAATGTCTTGCAACATTGACTATAAAAATGTCACCAAAGATAATATGGTATCATAGTATGCCACCATCAAGTAACTTCTTGAGTTAAATATCACTTCCCGTATGATAATAGTTTGAGTGCTACCTGTATGTTACCTCAGGTAACATATCATGAAGATCAGGTACTTTTTGAGATTGATGTCTTTAAGTTGCTAACATTGACTACTTGTATTACTACAGTATTGTAGACATATACATAGATGTCTACATAGTCTGTGTTCTGTGCCTACTGATGTTACTGAAAATTGCACACAGATAATCTCCTCCATCACACTGTATGATTGAAGGTAAGGCAAGTATCTCTATCCCAAACCATGCACCCTGATTACATGTAACTGCCTTAAAGATAAAGTGGTTGCCTGGTCTGGAATCAATGCAATAACACAATATCCCTTGTTTACTCTTTAAAAGAACAGATATCCATGTCTGAGGTCCATATAGAAACATCATCTCTACATGCTGAGGCAATGCTTTGGTAGATGTATGTCATAATCAGTCTCATCAGTATATAGTTACAATGACTGAGCTTCACTCCATGGTGTGTCACACAGAGGGAATTGTATCATTTGTCAGAGACATGTGCTTGTTGTTTGGTACCCAAGTCATC
This sequence comes from Chiloscyllium plagiosum, assembly GCF_004010195.1. Taxonomy (NCBI): domain Eukaryota; kingdom Metazoa; phylum Chordata; class Chondrichthyes; order Orectolobiformes; family Hemiscylliidae; genus Chiloscyllium; species Chiloscyllium plagiosum. Next base: position 138,452,876 of record NC_057711.1, on the reverse strand, counting down.
ATGGTCTATACTGGGTGGTAATTTGTATATGTCACCTACTTTTTCACATTACTTGCCTATTGCGCCATACATTGCTGCACAACCTATACACAATGATGTTTCCAAGAAAACCATTTGTTTATATGAACATCTCAAACTTTTCTGCTTCGTTCTGGTTCAAATTGGAATATCTGGCTGCATGTTCATTGATCATGCTGTTAAGTCACTGTCGCCCAGCTTTCCCATGCTGCGTCACACGTGTGGGTTGGGCAGTGATATTATGGGAGGGGAGAACTGTGTGGATCCATTTTCCAAACCAGAGTGTGTCTGGTGAGGAGTTGCAATCGCTATCTGACCATCTTCGCAAGTCAAATTACATTTGGATATTGTGGACTTTATGGTCCAGTGTGTTCTGTGAAAACATTAGATCAAGGGTTGTGAGAGGAAGAGGTTAGCACTCTGTTTCCTGAGTGCACTGCAGACTTTTGGCTGACACAGTTTGTTAAGGAACACTGAACATACTTAATATGGTGGTCAAAGTATCTACAACTAGTACGCTAGTAGCATGTTTAATTTGTCACACAACAGGGAACGGAGTGAGGTAGTCAATTACTGCAATGCAATTGTGTCTGTGGAAATCGTAAAAATGTCAGTTGTCACCTTGCACCACAGCTCAAAGAACTCTGCAGTAGGATACACTCTCTCCGTTGTTGTGGGGGATGGATAGACTCATTGATACAGTCTCAAATCTTTGGTGATGCTATTCATTGAGTTTGGTACCTTGTAGATCATACGATGTAGACCATACATGATGGTAGACCACAAATAGTTGGTCTTGCTGTAGCAAAGATGTAAAAGCTTTCAGATGTCCATTCCAATGAGCTGTACTAGCACTGAAGATGGATAATGCCAATGCACATAATATCAGACTCTTTGTAAGTGGTAAGTTTATCATGTGTGGACTGCCCCACATTGTGGCAGCTTCCTGAGTTTATTTCTTGAAAGGTGCGTATATGTATGATATTTGTACTTGCACCAGAGTCAATCTTGGTGCTTACTGCATGTCATCCATTCCTTTCGGCGTTTATCACTTGAAAATAAAAAGAAAAACTTCAGCTTTTTTGACAATATCCATATAGTGGAGCAAACTGGGGATCCACAGATGCCATCAATCTGTTACTTCTCTTCAGCACTTCATTTTTATTTCAGATATCTAGCATTCACTAACATTTTGGTTCTGCTGTCTGATGGAGGTCTGTCTGATGGAGGTCTGACATTGAACAGAATACTTGGACTTGGTTGACATGCTTGTGTTCCACGGATAGAACTTTGGAGATGTCCTTGTCATTGTTGTCTGGTTGCCTCTTCTTCACCTGCTGCTGTCGAGTGTTGCATTGCACTGGTAATTTTCCTCAACTGGGGTAAAAGGTGAAAGGAATCTATTGCTCTCTTTTAAAATATAGCTTACACACTTTCCAAAATTCTGGACACCATCTTGGTGGATCAGACAAGCCACATCTCATACAAAATCTGGATGTTTTGTTGAACTTGTTGATGGCTGCAACATTTCATATATCGTCAAATCCCTACAGTGTAGAGACAGACCATTCAGCCCACTGAGTGTATACCGACCCTCTGAAGAGCATCCCACCCAGATCCACCCACTGCTACTCTATGCCTGTAATCTTGCATTTCCCATGACTAATCCACCTATCCCTAGACACAATGGGCAATGCAGCATGGCCAATCCACCTAATCTGCACATCTTTGGACTGTGGGAAGAAATCAGCGAAGGCAGAGGAAACCTTCACAGACATGGGGAGAATGTGCAAACTCCACACAGACAGTCGCCAAAGGTGGAATCGAACCCGGGTCCCTGACATTGTGAGGCAGCAGTGCTAACCACTGAGCCACTGTGGTCGCCCCAGTTGCTGTAGAGTCAAGTACCTGAAAACGTTGTTGATCAACTACGATTGCTTTGGACCTGTGTCCTACTCCTATCTGTTCATCAATAGTATTTTCTTTAGGTTTCTCTAGAAGTGGTTGTGGGGAAAATGACCAGTTCCTTAAGCCCTTCACCGAAGTTAGATTCAGCGAAATCATATCCTTGACCACTGCCTACCTATGAACCGGTCAACTGTTTCAATCTGCCCGATATCATTGGGACATGAACTCAACTCTGTTTGCCTGAACTTGACCCGAACTTTAAGTTCATCCTTTAAAATCTGCAAAATGTTGGCAGGAATTTTTCGACATCATGAGAAATATAGGGGCATTTGATTTTCCTTAATCGTTTGTTCCTGAAAGCAATAAGGAGTTTAACTGTAAGTTTTGCCTTGCCAGGAAGCAAGCATTGATTCATTGTTGTAGTAATGGAAATTCTGACAGAATGTCAATGGAGCGCTGATATCTGGATGCAAGTAAGGCCTTTTTGAGAAAGGAAATGTTTTGTTCTGGAAACCCATTAGTAGGTTGGAGCTATATTTTAACACATTTTAAAACTGAGTTTTAAAAAAATAGGTCTGATCAGTTGTGGTCTCCTGTCTTTCCTGTGAAAAACAAGAGAATGCATTCTGAAATGTTTCTTGCTCCAGTAACAGGTTTGCTGCAACTTAGTCTTGGTTGTTAACTTCAACTCTGAACTAAGAGGAGGAACAACTATGAGGAAAACACTCTTCATAACTATCTCTGTTGATATCATCTTTTCAGCCTTCAGTACCAACTAGCTTTTACTGCCTACTTGCTGCCATCACAAAATACCACCATGACATCTTTTGGCTCAAATACCGCTGCCAGTGTGATATGGGCCAAATGCTAGCATATTTGTCAGCTCAAAAAACACAAAGTTCAGATTCAGGCTCAGACAATTTTCTGGAGGATTATTAACAAAACTGCTTATATTGTAATAATATCACAGATTTATACATCATCTGGTTCTGTGCCAATACACATTGCATAAAGAAAACTGAGTGACTGAAGATACTGCAATGCCTCCATCGGAGAGAGAGAGAGAAAAAATAGAGAAACAGACAGGGAGAGGGAGAGGAAGAGACAGAAATGAGAGAGAGACAGACAGAGAGACAGAAAGAGACAAAGAGAGAGATATGGGGGTGGGGGGGGTTGGGGGGAGACACACGGTGTGAAGGTGAGACCACACAATTATGAGATATGTTAGCAGAATTAGGCCGTTTGACAGATTGAGTCTGCTCTGCTGCTCATCCATGGCTGATGTGTTTCTCTTTTTACCAGGACATCACACAATGCCATATTATGTCACATCTTATGGTGACACTGCCTATCTGGTCTGAAATCTGTTGTTAGGACTCACTAGGCTAGCACACCAGAAATCAAACCCCACTTCAGTAGTCAGAAATGTTAAAATAAGCACCCAAAATTCCCAAATTTATGCAAATTTTATACTCATGTTGAGTTAAAGCACAGACCAGGTTTCTGTACTTATCAAGTTTACTATTTGTTACAAGTAATTAAACTCCAGCTACAGGTAAACACACAGATAGCCGAGGCATAATACTACAAAGTTTGTCATACGTTGGCACACTTACCTCAGGAGTGTGAAGACTGGGAAGGAGAAGTGTTGCGTTGAAGTATCTAAATAATGCACTTAAGTCTTGGGATGAGACTCGAATCCGTAGACTTAGAGACATGTGACTTATACCCACACCAAGAAATACCAACCTTTGGACTTGATGTGATTATTTCCCTGAATAACTGTGTGTAAAGGATTCCATCACACTATCAGAAGAGAGATTTTTCCCAACCAAGTAAACAGTGGGATTGTCTGGCCATATATCACTATCTGCAAGTGTGACTCAGCTTTCTATTTGTCTTCATGGCATCAGTGACTATAAGTCATTTGTCCATTTTAAGCATTGTCGGTGCAAACCTGTGGTTATGAAAATTACTATCAAATCACAGGTTCTTTATTTATTAAGAAGTGGAAATGGATTTTCTCCCAACAATCCTGTGGGACATAAACAATTCACATTTAGACGGTGACCTTAACCTGACTGACACCATTTTATGTGCAGTTAAAATAATCCCTGTGAATTAACAGCTGATTTCCTCTTGCAGTGTTCCAATTCTGATCTACTCAGCCACAATTTTACCATAAGCAAGAACTCATTGAGATGTTATGGGAGAAAGTCAACGCCATTGCACCTATTTAATGATCACAAAATACTGACAGCAATGATAAATGGAGGTGTGTGATGGCTGACAGCTTACTTGTATACTCAGTCACAGAGTCATATAGCACGGAAACAGAGCCGTCAGTCCAACTCAGCTGACCTGGTTTCCCCAGCTGAACTCGTCCCATTTGACTGCATTTAACCCAAACGCCTCTAAACCTTTCCTACAATGTACCTACCCAATTATGTCTTTTAAATGTTGTAATTGTACCTGCCTCTACCACCTCCTCTGGGCAGCACATTCCATACACGTGTCACTCTCTGTGGGGGAAAAGAAATTGTCCCTCAGGTCCCTTTTAAATCTTTCTCCTCTCACTTTAAACCTGCGACCTTTAGTTTCGGGTTCTCTTATTCTTGGAAAAAGGCCTTGGTTATTCACCCTATCCACGCCCCTCATGATTTTATAAAGGTCACCCTTCAGCTTGTAATACTCAGCCTCTAATGGTCCCAGCTTATCCAACCTCTTTTATAACTCAAACCTTCTAATCCCAGCAACATCATTCCAAACTTTTTTCCTGTACCCTTTCTAGTTTAACATTCTTCCTATAGCAGGACAACCAAATGTGTACACAATATTCCAAAAGTGGTCTCATCCAAGTCTTGGGCAGCCACAATATGATGTCCCAACTCCTATACTCAACGCACCGACCAATAAAGACAAGCAAGCCAAACACTACCTTCACTATTTTATCTACCTGCGACTCCACCTTCAAGGAGCTACGAACCTGCACTCCAAGGTCTCTTTGTTCAGCAACACTCCCCAGGACCTTACCATTAAGTGTATAAGGCCTGCCCGGATTTGCCTTTCCAAAATATAGCGACTCACATTTAACGAAATTAAATTCCATCTGTCACTCCTCAGCCCATTGGCCCATCTAATCAAGATCTCATACTCATATATATAAGCTTATTCGCTGTCCACTATAGCATCAAATTTGGTGTCATCCACAAACTTGCTAACCATATCTCCTATACTAGCATCCAAATCATTGATATAATCGATAACCCAGAACCAATCCTTGCAGCACATCACTGGTCACAGGCTTCCAGTCTGATTAACAAACCTTTACGAGCATCCTCTGCCTATTACCATCAAGTCAATTTTGTATCCAATTGTTTATCAATTCCTGGATCTCTCATGATCTAATTTTATTAACCAGTGTACCACATGGGACCTTGTCAAAGATTAGATTAGATTTCCTATGGTGTGGAAACAGGCCCTTCAGCCCAACAAGTCCACACCAACCCTCTGAAGAGTAACCCACCCAGACCAATTTCCCTCTGACTGATACACCTAAAACTATGGGCATGTAGCATAGCCAATTCACCTGATCTTCACGTCTTTGGACTGCGGGAGGAAACCGGAGCACCCAGAGGAAACCCACGCAGATACAGGGAGAATGTGCAAACTCCACACAGATATTTGCCTGAGACTGGAATCGAACCTGGGTCCATGGTGCTGTGAGGCAGCAGTGCTAAGCACTGAGCCATCGTGCAACCCCAGGGCCTTGCGCAAGTCCAGTCTATGTAGACATTGCAGCACCATTTTTTGTCATTATAGCCAACCCCAATTTTGCCTCAACCATCTATTTCTCTGCCAGTTACTAATTAAAACCAGTAGCACCTGAAACAATTATATACTGCAGAGACTAACACATTTTGCTGTCTTTGCGGCTGCGTACTGATTTAATTGCAGATTTCACTCATACTGACAATTTGTTTTGGAAAAGCTTAGCAAGAGGCAAACAAATGATAAAAACTGAATCATGCCAAATTGCTGAACACTAAATACAATATCTGCAAAATGATGAATTGATTAATATTGAAGTCACTAAATTTGACAATTTTGTTCATTTGTCAAAAGCAACACCTGCATTCCTTGCAATGTGATGTGTAAAAAGTATGTGCTTTCATATTTTGAGGTTGTTAATATCAGTGTAAGACGAAAATATCAATCATCAAACATTACAATCATTGACTGTGTTTCCACATGCTCAACAACAGCAGGCAATAGTTTTAGCACATATCTGTTTAATTCTATTTAACTTATCAAATAAAATTTTGAACCCAATGTGGATTTGAGTTCCTACCAAACCACTGCCCCCATTTCTCTCAGTGACCAATTTGCCTCTTGACGATATTTGTTTCCGATGCTTGAAATTCCATTTGTACCATTTCTTCAATTTAACTTTCTAAATACCAAGAGATCTTTAACAGTATTACTAACAAATCAAGGAGGAGTCACAATTTAAAGTCAGAAGAGAAAGAATACAATTGAAGTTTAAAAATGTAAAGCAAAACCTATCTGCTTCAATTCAAACTGCACCTGTAAAAGGATGTGGATAGCTTTGAATTGAATTTATTGTCACGTGTACCGAAGCACAGTGAAAAACTTTGTCTTGCGAGCAATACAGGCAGATGTCAAATGGTAAAGTATTACCAGCATGGCAGTAGATTGCTGTGGGAGATTAATTATTTTAGTTTTGACAAGTTGCAATTAATTTACGACCCATTAACTTAATTCTCCGATGAGTTATGTTTATTATGTATTCGTTACATTTAATTCCTTGCAAGCCATACGCAACAACAGAGTTTACCTGGTTCAGGACATTTGGAAAGTCAAAACACTGTCCCATCAGAGTCAGCATGGTTTTATGAAGGGCAAATCATGTTTGACTAATTTCTAGAGCTAGAGCTCTTTGAAGATGTAACAAGCAAAGCAGATAACAGGGATCCTGTAATGTAATATATCCGGATTCTTGGAAGGCATTTGATAAAGTGCAGCACAAAAGGTTTATTCACTAAGTTGGATCATATGGGATTAAGGGTAATTTATTAGCTTGTCTAGATGACTGGCTGATGGACAAAATGGTTTATATGGGATAAATTGTTTTTTTATCTGGATGGCAAGATTTAACTAGTGGGGTGCCACAGGGTTGGTCTTTGGACCCCAACTATTCACAATCTGTATTGAAGATTTGGATACAGGGATAGAAGGCTCTCGAGCCAAATTTGCAGACGACACAAAAACAGGCAGGATGATAAACTGCAATGACAAATTAAGAACCTTACAAATGGATACAGACAGGTTAGGAGAGTGGGCCAAAATGTGGCAGATGGAGTTGAACGTGGATAAAGTGTGAGACCATGTGTTTGGGTTGAAAAAAATGGGAAGGCCACCTACTATTTAAATGGGGAGAGAGATCAGGGCGCTCTGATGTAGAGGGAGCGAGATGTACTCACTCATGAGTCATAGAAAACTAGTACTGAAAATGTGTTGCTAGAAAAGCGCAGCAGGTCAGGCAGCATCCAAGGAACAGGAGAATCGACATTTCGGGCATAAGCCCTTCAGGATTCCTGAAGAAGGGCTTATGCCCGAAGCGTCGATTCTCCTGTTCCTTGGATGCTGCCTGACCTGCTGCGCTTTTCCAGCAACACATTTTCAGCTCTGATCTCCAGCATCTGCAGCCCTCACTTTCTCTCATAGAAAACTAGTATGCAGGTACAACAGATAATAAAGGATCTGAATGGAATGTAGGTTTTTATAGCTAAAGGAACAGAATATAATGGTAAAGAAGTATTGCTGCAGCTATACAAGGTATTGGGGAAGACAGCAGCTTGAGTCTTGCGTACAGTTTTGGTCCCCATAGTTGAGAGGAGGTTCACTGGATTGAGGCAGGAATGAGAGGTTTGTCATACGGAGAGAGATCAGGCCTATACTCTCTAGAATTTAGAAAAATGAGGAGAGATTAAATTGAGGTATTCAAGGTGATAAAAGGTATGGATATAATAGAAGTGGAACAGATGTTTCCTCTTGTGGGGAATTCTAGGATGAGAGGTCATAGTCTTAGGATAAGGGGTAGCAAATTTAAAACAGAGTTGAGGAGAAATTACTTCTTCCAAAGGGTTGTGAATCTGTGGAATATGCAACCCCAAAATGCAGTGGGTGCTGGGGCAGTGAGTAAATTTAAGGAGGAGTTAGACAGATTTTTAATTGGTAATGGGTTGAAGGGTTATGGGGAGAAGGCAGGAAAATGGGGGTGAGGAGCATATCAGCAATGATCGAATGGCTGAGCAGACTCGATGGGCCAAATGGCCTAATTCTGCTCCTATATCTTATGAACTTATGATTTACCTGCTCATGATACTTTTCTCAGCCTGTGAACTATTGGCTTCTTCCACTACTTTATCCACGGAGAGAAGAACAATGAGCAGTATTGCTGCTTTAAAGTCACACAACTTTAGTACCATCAATACCAAAACTTCCATTATTGATCATTTTGAAACAAATCTTCCAATATTATGATTGAAGAATAAACCAGAAAATATTCCTCTTGCTCCCTTGATCACTTTTAGCTAAATAATGCATAGCTAAGATCACCAGTGACAGTGGTGAAATATATCACGGACAGTAAATTCAGAGAGAATTGCAACTGTACTAGAATAACTTAAATCTGACGCAAACATTACGAGCTTTGGAAAGCCAAAGCAATTCAAGCTTAACATAGCTTGAAGGCAGCAGTTTATTTACACTTTGTAATTGGAAATTTGTTGGCTAGCTGCCAACAACAAAAATAAGCAATCATTGGTTGAAAGATTTAAATTTTACAAATCTGAAATCTTCAAGCTTTCATGTTTGATGGAAAGAAAGTGTGCATGTGTGTGAGAGACAGAAAGAAATAAAGAGAGCGCAAAAGAGAGCGGTGTGGGGGTGGTTGCAGGGCTTTGTACACTGCTGCTGCTCATACTATTTACTGATATGAGGCTAAGTTACAATCTCCCCATATTTTTTGCATTGTACAAAATTTCATTTCTAAAACATTTTATAAAACCACTAATGTCTATCATAATCACCTGCAAGTGAATGCATTAATGAAAATATTAATTTTACATTGAGAAACAACCAAAATTCATGTTATTCGTTGTGAAAGACAGACTGTTGATAAAAAAAATTGCTGCCATTTCTTAGATTTTGTTGTGGCCTTGTGATGTGGCCTACATTTTGAAATGAACTGACAGGTCTCTTCTGTTAGTCATAAAGCTTCAACAACTCTGAATATCTTGTTGTTGCTTTAAAAAAATTTTTGCAGAGTGATTGGGTTTTGGAAGCACAAATAGGTTACAACTTTAAAACAACTCATCATCCATACTTATCTTTTTTCTGAAAAGCTCCCTGCCAAAATCTTCATTTCTACTGCACCACAGCTGGCCAAGGAGATTAACATCAAAAGGCCATCCTGACTGGTACATCATCTCAGCAAACACATCTTGGACTGAAAAATGCATGAAATACCTTATTAACCGCCTTCTTCGAAAAACTGACCTGGTAACCTCAGTAGCAAGTGGGAGGAGATTTGTTAGGGGAAGTCAACCTCCTTCAAATATTCTGGCTGTGCCCAGGGATGAAACTCCACTGGAAAAATATGCTCAAACCTAAATAATCACTAAATTCACATGCAAGTCTCAGAAGTCCATTGGCTTCTGTTATTCTCTACAGTGGTCCCTTGCAGTTTGAACATTGTTAAACCTCAACTTTTCCTTCTCAACATTAGCTCACTACTCAACTCATAAAATCACAGCTGACCACTTCACTAGTGTGGTAATAAGGTTGCGATAATCTGACAGATTCCTGGCTTTCAAGAGTCCAGGTAGAGGCAGAATGTTGGAATATGCAATTTAACAGTATTAAACTGCGTGAACCACTGGCTTGTCAGTTGTTCTGTCTGAGGCTTTAATGAAGTCCTACCTCGTCATACCAATGGACAGTCAGAGGAAAGGCACTGGGATTTGGAGGTGACTTCTGAACTATGTTGGCAGAGTATTACTGTTGTGGATTGAGACAGATGGTACTCTCCACGGGCCACTTCCTACATCAAGCAACACTGATGCCCTTCAAAGTCAGAAACTGTCTTAGTGATCTACAAACCAGCAGCAGGCTATTTAACTATAAAGCAAAGTCATGCTACAGGAACTGCCAATTGTGAGCCTGTCAAGCCTCAAGAGAGAGCTTGGAAGTAGTGTTTCTCTTGTTTTATTCTCTGCCAGCGGATTAGCTAAATCTGCTGACATGCTTCTCAGAGCAACTTGTAAGAAAAATAAATGAAGAGTTGCATCTCAGGCTGTTCTGAATTGGAAATGAGCCAAATTCAGAATCAAGGGTTAGACATTCCCAACAACTGCATCCAACCTCTTCAAAGCCAAACACAAAGGGCATTAGAAGACATATTTGGTCCTTATTTACACATTTTATAGAAAAAGCAGCAACACATTCCTGGAGAGGAGAGGCAATTGAGAAAAGTGGCTGTGAAGCAGTGCATCCCAGATATTTACGGGGATGTTTGTTGCATAATGATAGAAAATGGGTACATAAAATGTTTCTATAGTATTTCGGTGGTGGCTGGGTAACACGAACAATAAATGAAGTGGAAAAATGGAGAGCAGGATGACAGGGATGTCTGAATGAGATGTGATGTGACCATGAAAATGGTTAGGAAGGTGTAAAAAGTTACAGAAAAATAGGAATGATCAAAATGAAAGAAGATTCACAGATTAGATTCCGAGATTTACCAGTGATTATAGGTAGTAGATTACATCAAAGTTGAAGCATGATTAAAAAAAGTCTGACTAACCACAAAATCTGTTACCTTAAAAATTAAAAACTTTCTTGAAGACATATTTGTGATCCAATTAACAAGGACAGAAAGGAAATAACAATAAGTAATTAGATTACTTACAGTGTGGAAACAGGCCCTTCGGCCCAACAAGTTCACACCGACGCGCAACCCATCCAGACCCATTCCCCCACATTTACCCCTTCACATAACACTATGGGTAATTTAGCACGGCCAATTCACCCTAACCTGCACATTTTTGGATTGTGGGAGGAAACCGGAGCACCCGGAGGAAACCCACGTAGACACGGGGAGAACGTGCAAACTCCACACAGAGAGTCGCCTGAGGCGGGAATTGAACCCGGGTCTCTGGCGCTGTGTGGCAGCAGTGCTAACCACTGTGCCACCCCTCAATAAGCTTTATATCTGAAAAGTCAAAAAGGTAAACCAACAACTAAGTTCATGAGCATGCATCAGGAGTTACTAGCTTGGTTGTAGTTTCTATAACGAGTGTATACGTGCACAACAAAACCTTTGGCTGCTTTCTTTTAATTCACTTAAGTGTGTCCAAATACTTGATTCAAAATGAAAGAAGATCCACAAGACCATAAGAGCAGAAATTTAGCCATTCGACCCATCGAGTCTGCTCCGCCATTCAATCATGGCTGATGGGGTTGAAAAACCTATTTTCTTGCTTTCTCCCCATAACCTTGGATCCTCTTAGCAATCAAGGCCTTATCTTTCTCAGTCTTGAATATACTTAATGGCCCGGCCTCCAAAGCCTTCTGTGGCAGTGAAGTACATAGATTCACCACTCTCTGGATGAAGAAGTTTCTCCTTGTCTCCATTCTTCCCTTTGCTCTAAGGCTGTGCCCATGGGTCCTTGTCTCTCCTACCAATGGAGGCATCTTCCCGACATCTACTCTGTCCATGCCATTCAGTATTCTAAGTTTTAATCAGACTCTCCCCCACCCCCCTTCTAAACATCATCGTTCCTCATTATGTTAAGCCTTTCATTCCTGAGATGATTCTCGCGAACCTCCTCTGTGCCTGCTCCAGGGCCAGTACATCCTTCCTGAGGTATGAGGCCCAAAATTGCTCACAATATTCTAAATGTGGTCTGACCAGAGCCTTATAAAGCCTCAGAAGTACATCCCTGCTTTTATATTCTAGTCCTCTTGAGACTCTTGAGCCTCGGGCGACTCTGAGTGTGGAGTTTGCACATTCTCCCCGTGTCTGTGTGGGTTTCCTCCGGGTGCTCCGGTTTCCTCCCACAATCCAAAAATGTGCAGGTTAGGTGAATTGGCCATGCTAAATTACCCGTAGTGTTAGGTGAAGGGGTAAATGTAGGGGAATGGGTCTGGGTGGGCTGCGCTTCGGCGGGTCGGTGTGGACTTGTTGGGCCGAAGGGCCTGTTTCCACACTGTAAGTAATCTAATAAATGACAACATTTTATTTGCCTTCCTAATAACTGACTCAACCTGTAAGTTTACCTTCAGAGAATCCTGGACTAGGACTCCCAAGTCCCTTTGCACTTCAGATTTCTGAATTTTCTCCCCATTTAGAAAATAGTCCATGCCTCTATTCTTCCTACCAAAGTGCATGACCCCACACTTACCCACATTGTATTTTGTCTGCCACTTCTTAGCCCACACTCCTAACCTGTCTAAATCTTTCTGCAGCCTCCCTGCCTCCTCAATAATACGTGCCCCTCTACCTATATCATCTGCAAACTTACCCAGAATGCCCTCAGTTCCTTCATCCAGATCATTAAATGTATAATGTGGAAAGTTGTGGTCCCAACACTGAACCTTGTGGAACACCACTACTTAGTCGCTGCCATTCTGGGAAGAACCCTTTTATCCCCACTCTCCGCCTTCTGCCAGACAGCCAATCTTCTAAGTTAGTACCTTGCCTCTAACACAAGTCATAGACTATCTAGAAACATTAACATCATTAACCACACATTAGAAATAGATGAGAAAACAGAAGCAAAATGATGATGAGATATTTAGCTTAATTCCTTTCACCATATGATCTTTGAAATTCTACAATTTTGTAATGTCAGCCAATATGTTGTCTTACACCAGCAGAAACGCCTTACCATCAAATCCGCAGCAAATACTCAACTGAAGTTAACCTGAATCTCTTCATGATCACAAAGGCTAGTGACTGTTAGATAAATACAGGTCGAGATCAGAGTTTAATTGTCAGAAATTTTAGCAAAACACTCAAGTTTCAGGTTGCAGCTGAGAAACATGCAGAAATTTAGGAACATAGGGACTTTCAACCATTCATAGATTATCTTGTCAATCACAAATGTCCAACAACCCTAATACCTTTGATCGATTTTGTGCTGGTCAATCACAGTTGGCACTTATTGCATTTGCAGAACATATGCTCCAACTTTTACTAGACTGCATAGAAGTGGTATGTCATTTCACTCCTGAAAGGTCTGTCTCTAGTTTTTAATCTATGCCCTCGAGTCTTTCAGAGCTGAAAATGTGTTGCTGGAGAAGCGCAGCAGGTCAGGCAGCATCCAAGGAGCAAGAGAATCCTGCCTGACCTGCTGCGCTTTTCCAGCAACACATTTTCAGCTCTGATCTCCAGCATCTGCAGTCCTCACTTTCTCCTCTAGTCTATCACCACAGCTAATGGAAGCATGCTGTCTCCAGCTGTCCTTTATGCTCCCTTAATATATTGAAAACTTCAATCATATCAATAAATCCCAGGGAATATAGAAGTAAAATTACAATTTCCAATTCCGATCCTTCTCTCATCTTTATCTGGTGCATGTGTGATTCTTTCCTTCCTTGACTTCTCAGTTGTCATGTTTTGGAAAAGGCTGTCCATTAATATTCGTTACAAACTCATTGATTTACACAGCTACCTCAACTGCATTTCCTTGCATCTGGCATGCTAGGAGGAATCCATCCTGTTCTTCCAGTTTCTCCATCTCTGTCACACCTTGTTACTTTGATGTTACACCCTTCAACAACCGTTCCAACATGTCCTCTCTTTCCCTAAACTGAGGTTAATATACATCCCCACACCCTCAAATGTGGTTGTGTCAATTTTGAACAGTATTGTGGAGGGTTTCTCTCAGTGAGTTCTAGTGATAGTGCTATTTTACACTGCTCATTTGGTACACATTAGTCCTTCACAGAGCTGCTCTGACACCATCAGGCGCTTACCAGACTTGGATATGCTTATCACTCCTGGGATTCCTGCCACTGGCACATATTTAAAGCCAATGCAAATGCAGATAGCCAGGAATTGGACCTCTCAGCTCCAGTCCATGAAATATTACAGAAGAAGAGGCAGATTGAAGAAAGTTAAGACCTCGGGAACTGGGAGGTCCCAGCACCAGACCTTGCCAGCTTGGTCCAAAGAGTCAGTGCAGTGCCCTCAGTACAGATGTGCACCCAGTGATGCACAAAGAATATTAATGATCTTCTGGTGCCCACAAGGGTACCAGCCTTTGTGCTCTGTCACTATGCATTCACTAGCTCTGTCACTGTACCGCGACCGCACAACAGGATTGACCATTTCCACTGCTGCATGCACCATCCTCGCTCAGTCAGTGACACCCACCCCGTCCCAACGGGGATGAGCCTGTGTTTGGCTGGACACACTGGGCCCGACAGCACCAACTGCGTTCAGGGTCATTGGCCTTGGAGGTTTGGGAGGGCAGGCTTCCTCCAACCCAGGTGGGAATCCCAGGACTACACCTAGATGTAGTGGAAGGGGAAGGCAAAAGAAAACCCAGTGAGGACACACTTCATTGTATGTAGAAATTTACATTATCGATCACATTTTCATTCTGCATCACCACCTACCTGGTCAACCGCCATTTTAGCTGTGACTACGAGAATGACATTAGAGTGTTCCGTTCCTCAGCACTAGCTCATGTTAAGAAACCCTGTCTGAAATATCACTATCCTTTCCCTAGTGCACATACTGGCACAAAACATTGTTGCATTTGAAGCATCAAATGACATGAAGCCTTCCAACCCAGTGGATGTGGTTTACCTAGACTTCCAAAAGGCCTTTGATAAGGTGCCACATGGGAGGCTGCTGAGCAAGGTGAGGGCCCATGGTGTTCGAGGTGAGCTACTGGTATGGATTGAGGATTGGCTGTCTGACAGAAGGCAGAGAGTTGGGAGCTGAAAATGTGTTGCTGGAAAAGCGCAGCAGGTCAGGCAGCATCCAGGGAACAGGAGAATCGACGTTC
>NC_057711.1:138406895-138437349 GCF_004010195.1 Chiloscyllium plagiosum | reverse complement strand
ACAGAGTGCAGTGGAGGTTGGGACGCTAATTGTCTTCAAGGCAGAAATTGATAAATTCTTGATGTCACAAGGAATTAAGGGCTATGGGGAAAATGCGGGTAAGTGGAGTTGAAATGCCCATCAGCCATGATTGAATGGCGGAGTGGACTCGATGGGCCGAATGGCCTTACTTCTGCTCCTGTGTCTTATGGTCTTAATAGTTTGTCACGTTTGCCTCTCCTGTTGTACATCAAAAGATAACACTGATAATCAGTATTTGGGAATAAATAAGGGCTGCTTACCTTTCCAACATCAAAACATTTCTAGTCAATACCGTCATATTTTCCTAACCATTCCACCATCACCTACATTGTTCAGGGGCTGGGAAAATTCCACTCTATTGTCCAAATTACCCATCATCCTCGTGCTTGCCGACTTACACCAGCACCCTGTTAAACAACAGTGACATTAAGAGTGGCGTATCTCTTGCCCAATGCACTTTCGGGGCACGATCGATATGTGCCTGTACTGCACTGGGACTGCAGCCAGGTGTTGCTGTGTTTCCATTGCCACCCCATTCTTTATTCCCCATCTCCTTGTCCTTCTGCGGAAAACCTATGCATTCAGTTGCTGTATCATTGCTTGATTGTTTTATATGCCGTCTGCATGGATCTAATTGAATTCGGATCACAAACATTTTGAATCAAAAACATATCCATTAATGGTAGATACAATTGAATGGGTAGCAAATGCTGCTCATTTTCAAATGCTCACCTGCAAAACATCACATTTCTTCACTCCACATTCAAATACAATATTTGCAACCCACTAAATCTTTCCTCATGAATATCCCTGAAGTTAGTCGCTCCATTCCTAGTGATCAAGTCTTCATTGTAAAACCATTCCTGCTCTATATCTTTTCACCTCTCTTTCCTCCTTCAAGGCACTCTATAAAACCCATCTCCTTGGCCAAACTTTGGTATCTGCCTGATGTGACTCAATGGCAGATTCTACGTTTTAATGTTAATTGGGAGCAGCTTCGGACATTTTATTGTCCTAGAGACATTACATAAATATAAGTTGTGGCTGTCATTTATTGGATATCAACTCTGTGTAAAGGATTAAAATTCTATTTTTTAAAAAAAAGTTGCATTCCATAAAGAAGCCTTCCAGCTGCATCTCCTTGGCCAAACTTTAGTATCTGCCTGATGTGACTCAATGGCAGATTCTACGTTTTAATGTTAATTGGGAGCAGCTTCAGACATTTTATTGTCCTAGAGGCATTACATAAATATAAGTTGTGGCTGTCATTTATTGGATATCAACTCTGTGTAAAGGATTAAAATTCTATTTTTTAAAAAAAAGTTGCATTCCATAAAGAAGCCTTCCAGCTGTTTCTAGTTAGATTTCATATCCACTGTGCATCATGGAATATATTTAAGTTACCATCCTGGTGAAGATTCTCCACTGATGTAAACCACAATTAGATATTTGGCTATGGCAATGTCAATAAAAATACACATTAGCTTCATAATATAACATTGCTTGGGAGAGTTGAACCTTATCAATTTGTACTACTGCCCAGATTTCCAGCAGCCAGTGGGATTTCTGTGCATTGATGATTTTGGAGCAAAATATTCAGAAATGCCATCAAAAATCATTAAACAACTCTCCCTGAAACATTTCATCTTCATTGCTAGTTTTCGTCAGAACGACTAATATCATGAAAATTCTCAGCAGTTCACCAAATTCTCAATTATTTGATTATTTCAAATGACCGGGAAAGTTAACTGTTAAAACACTAACTGTAGATATGCCGTAGAAGAGAGAGAGGAGGAGAAACATAGCAAGACAATTATGACAGATTATGCAGGAGAAGTTAACAGGTTATCCATAGAGCATCCAAAAGACCTCAGTGCAGAACCTCAAGAGGCATTAGAATGATATTTGGAAGTAAATGGAAAATTAAACTTTCAAATTCAAGCAATATTCTGAAACATTGAAATGCTAGAATTAAAATAAAAATGATGCACAAAGTTCTCTCTCTCCCTCAATAATTGCAAATGGCATCCATTCAACTAAAATGATCCTTGCCTTCAATTAATTTTGCATTAATAGTTTGGCATTTAGAGAAATATGTTATAAGTGTGAATATATTTTCTAATTGTTATATATGAAGTTTTAGAAAGTTATTTTTTGACAGTGTCTATAAATTAGTCTAAATTTAAAGGGTCATGTCATTTGATCTGGCATTTGCCAAACAATCGGGTAACATTTAACCCCAGACATATCTTCCACAGTGCAGGTTTTCACTGGAGATACTCCCTCTAATGTGAGCTGGGTGACGAGACTCAAGGATTGTTTTCAGGGGTGCATGATGATCAGGCTGGAAGACAATGGCAGCGGTATGTGTGTCCATGTGCAGTGTCCAAAGTTCCAGGAAGGTGTTGGGAATGTAATTTGTAACTAGTTAAACTGCCTGTTAGCTTCCAAGCTAAAAGAGACTTACTATGTGGAGTTTGCACATTCTCCCTGTGTCTGCGTGGGTTTCCTCCAGGTGCTCCGGTTTCCTCCCACAGTCCAAAAATGTGCAGGTTAGGTGAATTGGCCGAACTAAATTGCTCGAGGTGTTAGGTGAAGGGGTAAATGTTGGGGAATGGGTCTGGGTGGGTTGTGCTTCGGCGGGTCAGTGTGGACTTGTTGGGCTGAAGTGCCTGTTTCCACACTGTAACTAATCTAAACTACTGTCTCAAGTAAAGCTTCTTGGCCTTCTATTCGGTTACAAGGCATGTCATTCATGTTGCCACAGAAGTGGACATTGAGGAAGCAATTGTTTCTGATATCCCGAAATCTCTCACCATGAGTCTAACTAGATCCAAGACAGGAGGAAGCAGCAAAAAACTCTAAGCTCTAGCGTTCACCATTTAAGAATGTGTTTGAAATGAAAAAAATCAAAGTCATGAGGGTTTGAAGATTTTTCTATTTCGCACAAGCAGGAGAATCCCCAGGGAAAGAAAAATCGCCAAGACAGACAGTCCTGGGGTTTAAAGTTTCTAAGTTGGGAACGACAAGAAACAATAGCAAACCCTTAGGATCAAAGATACCCTTGGGCTGGGTCCTGAAAAGTGCCGAATGGATCGTGTAAACCTGGGTGAACGCTTTGACAGTGTCAAAAGTAAAAGAGAAAAATTCCATTCTGTAAAAGTTGCCTACAGCAGTGCTTAGTCTGTTACAGTAAAATTTCTTAAAACATGAAATTTTGTGGAAGAATGTGAGGACTGCAGATGCTGGAGATCAGAGTTGAGAGTGTGATGCTGGAAAAGTATAGCAGGTCAGGCAACATCCGAGGAGCAGCAGAATCAACGTTTCGGGCATAAGCTCTCCATCAGGAATGAAGCTTGTGGGCTGGTGGTCTGAGAGATAAATGGGAGGTGGCTGGGCTGGGGAGAAAGTAGCTGAGATTGCAATAGGTAGATGAAGTTGGGGAGGTGACAGGTCAGAGAGGAGGGTGGAGTGGACAGATGGGAAAGGTGATATCAAGAGGGTGGTGCTGACTTGGAGGATTGTGACTGGGATAAGATGGTGGGGAGGGGAAAATGAGGAAACTGGTGAAATCCACATTAATCCCATGGGGTTACAGGGTCCCAAGGTGGAAGATGCAGCGTTATGCCCTCCTTTCAATGAAAGGAAATTCATTTCATTTTCAAAAAAAATTAAAAGGTTTGTACGGAGATTATAACAAAAGAATATTCTACATTGCCACAGGGACATTGCCTATCCTATTATATTATGAAATTAAGTAACCAGCTAATAGCCATCTGCATGTAGTTTTGTATATAATGGAACACATTTTATATTCATCAAGCTGACAGTTATCAACACTCAGCTTTTACAACAAATGCCCAAAACTCCAGACAGAGTTATAAGTGGGTATCAGGAAGTTGCTGATCAATTTGCACTGGCCCTTCATAAGGTGTACTCTCTCCTGAAACTCTTGGTATTTCACTCCATGTAACAATTTGCCCATTAGTTGGCTACTAAACATCCATAAAACCTTAGGGCTGACACATTCAGGAGTAAGTGAACTTTTAACTGCATAAGTCTTAATTATTGCCAAACCATTCGCCCTTCCGCCCTCTCCCCTACCCATCACTGGAAATTATAATTTCAATTGGGTTGTCCATTCCCAAAGAATTTAATGGATGTTGGAGTTTTGAATTTTCTTACTTTCCTTCTGTCTGTCATCTCTTTTATTTATCTCATCATTCATTTTGATTTCCAAACCTAACATTACCAATAGCCTCTGACAGTCATCAGATGCAAGTGACTTCATCTCATTACTCTTGACTCAATCAGACCCATATTTCAGAAGCGAGTACAAAATAAAACGACATGTCCAAAGAAGAGCTACAACAGCAAAAACCAAAGTTGCTGGAAAAGGTTAGCAGGTCTGGCAGCATCTGTGAAGAGAAATCAGAGTTAACATTTCAGAACCAGTGACTCTGCCTCAAAACTCCTCAGAAATGTTAACTCTAATTTCTCTTTACACAAGCTGCCAGCAACTTCTGTTTTTGTTTCTGATTTACAGCATCTATAGTTCTTTTGATTTTTATTCAGAAGATCTACAACATTGAAGAGATCAAACGAAATCCCACCCCATTGGAACCTGAATAAATTACTCAATTAGTAGGCCAAAGTAGCATTTTAACAGCGCCAAATGAGTTGCCTCTAGTTTACACGCCACTTATTTAATTGTTTGCGGTAAGGAAGATCACGTTGGTGGTCAAGATGCACACAAACACACACACACACACACACAAACACAGAACTGCAGAATCACAGAGCTGAGAGTTAAGGTGAAGGTTGCTTTTATTAAGGAATGGAGCTCAATTGAAAACAAGGAAGTAGTGAGGCACAGGAAGTGATTGAAACACTTTTAAACAAGGTAAGCAACAACAGTTCTATGTTACATCAAAATATTTTAAACATCACCACATTTTACACCTGTTATACCAATACACAGAAACAAACAAAATGACATATGCAAAGATGTGATGACAGCCAAGGAAAAATGTTAAAATGAATCAATGAGACACATACATTGTTAAAATAAATTTTTATTGTAATAAAGAATGTGTGTGTTCATGACTTTACAGATAATGTAACAGAGAAAGATGCTGAAGTTCTTACCTTCTTCTGTCATTGAGTCATAATATTTTAGTTTTCCATATGCTCCAAGTTCTACAACATCACAGTAAAAGAAAGGACAAATGAGCAAAAAGCAAAAAAAGAGATTAAAAATCAGGAAGCAGCAGAATGCAATTTAAGAAGCACACACAAGTGACGTGCTCCAAAAATCAGAGGATTTAAGATCAGCGATGAATGCTAAATATGGAATTTAGAATATTGCTGCAACAGATTCATCAATATTCAAATTGGGAAAATAGATGACCAACCTCTTAAACAAAAATAATCAATAACATGTAAAATGTCACAATTTTACTAAGTGGATCATTCATAAACATTTTTAGAATGTAGAACATTATGTTTATACAATCATTTCCGAAAATATGCAAATTGGTCTTCTGCTCAATTGACATTTTCCTAAAGTATATTTTTCCAAAGGAATAATCATTTCACATTTTTTAAAAATGCACTGAACAAATGCAAGTAATTCGTGCATTTTAAAACTTTTGCAAAAGGTAAGTTCTCTTTTGGATTTATGAGATTTTTGTCTTTACAACAAAAAGAACAGCCAGAGAAAAGAATTAAGAAAAGGGAATACTTCTGAGGTTGAATGTATTCTGTAACCAGCTTTGTTTGTTATATTAAAATCCCAGAGCAAATGATGGTATTAATGAAAAAGCCAACTTTGTTAGGCAGTCTGTAGCCCTTGAATAGCATCCTCACCTTTGTCTTTTATCACATCCTTTAATACAGTCTGTATGATAGAGTTATTTTATTCATGATTAGAATATTTAAATCTTATGAATTAAAGAGGAAAATGGTTATTTTTAAACCAGGCAAGAAAGAAATGCTGATTCTTTCAAAATTATTATAAAGGTCTAAATTAAAGTCGAATGATCTTTTTTATAAAAAAGGTTCATTACTAGAACTATTTCCATTTTATTTCTTTGATGATTGTTAGATGATGACATTATCTGCAAAAATGCATTCAAACGATCCCAGGTAGACTGATGCCTTCCTTCCTTAATCCATGTTCAAACCATCAGCTTGGTTTGATTAGCAACATTTTTGACTGAATTAGATGGTAGTGGGTTTAAGCCCCACTACTGCTTTAAGGCACAAACAACTTTTCTAAAATATATTCTTGTCTTTAAATGCATAACATATTACATGAGAGGAACACATCCTTAAAATAAGTCTGCAATGCAGCTGCAGCTTTTATTAAATGATATTTTATTTTATTCAGGAAGTTCTGTGATTTTAACTAATCACTAAGTCAATTTTACCAAGAAGCTTGGCAATTTTTTTGTAATTGTTTATAAAGAACTGAATCAATAAAACCAGATTAGATCTTGCTATAAAACTGTGACATATCTGTATGACTGTTTACTTACAATCTACATTTTAGTTTTAAATTGCATGGGAAAAAAGGAGGAAATGGAAACATTTCTACAAGAAATTTTATGCAACAATATGCATTACACTACCAATCTAATGATTGAAATAGCATTCAAACAAGAAATAGGAATTCCAACTATGACCATCAAGTAGTGAAAATCACAAGTTTAATAAAACATTCAAGAGCTGAGTGCTGATGATAGATGCCCATTATTTGGAAACTGATCAATATTCAATGGAGTGCCATGATAACTATGTAACAGTATATGCACAGGTTGCCTTTTTGCTTTTAATGGGCAAATTAATACATTGTGATGCAACATTTATCTCAATTAAAAAATCTATTGCTCAAGGGAGATGTGCTGCCATCCACCAATTGCACTCAAAGTGAGGATTGATGAATTTCATCATACATTCACACATGATGATCCATCCTTATTAATCTACAGCCTCAGCAGGTATCCCTCCTAGACTCTGCAGTGATTTGGTGCTCGCTCCAAAGGTATGCAGTCATTTGAAAGATGGTGAAGACGACATGTCCCTTTGAAAAACATTACTCTGCCTTTCTTTATACCCTGACACTGGACAAAATTATTCTAACTTTATTTTTTAAAAAAGGAACATCTTCGCCACAGCTAACTGTGGTTGAAAACTCTCCATTTCGAATAATGAAAATCCAATCTATCTGGTAACATACGTGGACTTTAGTCTTGTTTAAGAAGTAGTTAAACTTTTATTTATGAAGCAAAGTTCCAAAAATCCAAATCTAAGAGATGAAAACAAAATAATGCCTCCTTTCCTGAACAGATCACACCAATGTGATGTCTTTAATGCTGCACATTTATCAGACAAGACTCACCAACTTATTGACATACTGTTTATTGGGAACACTGTTCAAGTTAGTCATTATCAATTGGAGCAACATGCAATATCCACATATTTAACAATTAATATTAGCTTGCAAATGAAAACAGTTATTATTTAAATGAAGAAGTGACAAGACAGTTCCCTACAAAAGGTTCATGACTACAATCTTAGTGAGATAAACACTGTAAAGGTTGTTTAATGGAGTAGTGAATAGGAACATGGTTTCTACTGCAGAATATTTAATGCTGCTGAATGATAATAAATCTGTATCAAATGGGTTTTACTAAATGTTAATCATTGAACAAAAATTTTCTATAGAATTGGAGCAACTTATGTATTTGACATTTTAAGGTTAGATTCCCTACAATATGGAAACAGGCCCTTTGGCCCAATAAGTCCATACCAACCCTCCAAAGAGTAACCCACCCAGACCCGTTCCCCCACATTTACGCCTGACTAATGCACATACACTATGGGCAATTTAGCACAGCCAATTCACCTGACCCGCACATCTTTGGATTGTGGGAGGAAACCCACGCAGACACGGGGAGAACGTGCAAACTCCACACAGACAGTTGCCCAAGGCTGGAATTGAACCTGGGACCCTACTGTGAGGCAGCAATGCTAACCACTGCCACCATGCCACCCTCTCAAACTTTATTCATTCTGAGGATTAATTGCCAAGGAATACAGTCCAGGCACTAGCAAAGAGAAACCGCTCAGAGATTGGGACTATTCTCCCTCGAGGGGAGATGGCTGAGACGAGATTTGGTAGGGGTTTGCAAACTGGACAGGGGGAATCTCTTCCCATTCATAAAAGAAGAAAAGAACAAGAGGGCATAGATTTGAAGTCATGTGCAAAGGAAGCAAGGGTGATGAGAGAAAAATCTTTTTCATGTCGCACCTAGTTAGAGAATGGAGTGCACTGCTTACAAGTGGCGTGGAGCAGAGCCAGGTTCAATTGGGACATTCAAGAGCGCATTAGATAATTATTTGGATAGAAATAGTGTGTAGATATTTGGTGAAAAAAGCAGGAGATTGGCATTAGACAATAGAGCTATTGCAGACAAGATGGACTGAATGGCTTTCTCCTGCACTGTAACAATACTGTTATTCTGTGATATATTACTCTCTCATTAATTATCTATTCTTCACATGAACATCTGGCAGTCAGGCCCAAATATTTATTCACAGCCAGCTGGAGAAAGAGGTTGCTGGATTTTCAGTCAGGAATCAGAAAATAAGGATTGCCTACATATTCAGATTTTAAATGCAAGACGTATTTTGTTCATGATCATTTCCTCCTCCGTGAGATAAAATATTGACTTCAATATCAAGGGATTAGACATTATACTTCAACTAAATATGTATCTACTTTTGTTATAGATCACACTTCATACATTTAAAATGAATAAGCCACCACTTATAATGAATTTATAGTGACTTTCATGTCACATACCACTATTGTTGTCAGTTAACCAACCAATATGGTTGTTTTAGAACGTTCTTACTGCCTGTGTACAGTGAAAATGTTTCATATTTTGCCTTAAGTGGGATTTGGCAGCTTTTAGCTTGATTCTAATCCTCAGGTATTAGATTGAAAACAAAAAAAAAGCAGATGCGCAAGTGGCATGAAATTGGGATCAGTAGACCCTGCCAGCTGTTTGGGTACAAAGGATGCCATCTCAGAACAAACTGACATCCAATTGCACTGCCTGGCTTTTCTCAAAGGACAAAGAACCACCTTTTACTCAAATCTGAAGCAGATTTTATTCCATTTACAAATAAGGGACACAGGCCTATTTCTGTATCAAGGGACAGCTTTCATTTATTTCAGCAATATTGATTGCCTGGAGGAAAACAAACATAGAACAACGTAAGTATTCTTTTTGCAAAGTACAGAGCAACCTCGATGATCCGAATGACACGGGCGGGGAGTATTTTGCTCAGATAATCGAACGCTCGGATAATTGAATGCTCGGACAATACAATTTACCCAAGCATTGGAACTTTGCGATCTTGTTCAGATAATCTGAAATTCAGATAATCGATGTTTGGATAATTGAGGTGGCCCTGTACTTAGTCCACTGTTTCGGAACTCAGAGGCCCAGTTATTCCTCCATCAGATTACCCCAAACAATGAGAGGACAGGCTTGGAAAAAAAAGTGCCTTAATCTGCAAAGTCTCTTGCATTATGTCGAGGTTTCAGCCCTAAAACCCAGTTTATGAAGTAAGATTCCGTCATGTTTCTGGCACAATTATGGCAATGAAGTGGGAGGAGCTCAGAGGATATGTTCAGCATCTGTGTGCTTAATGGCCCACAGTGCAGACTGAATGGTTTACCTCCCTGGAGCCTTTCAAGGTAACCAAACAGAGAGATGAGAAATGTAGGTGACTGCTAGGATTTGAAAAAGCATAGAATCTTGGATGAAAAATTTGATTCAGTCACCAAATTAGATGAGTTGGAGATGGTGAAGAGATGCTTCAGATTAGTTTATATCCACTTTAAGTGAGCTTTAAGAAATAACTTCACTATGGAACTCAAATTAACACGTGAGCAAACATGTGCCACTTGAAAACTGAGGGAAAACTCTTGATTTCCATTTTAAAATAACGAATAAGGGATCTTTTCTTTCAGGCTGCTTTTCTTCAGGGATAATGGACTTTTTGTAAGATAGTTAGATTTGGGTTTCCTGTGATGCTTCCTTGTTCTAACTAACTAAAGGAATAAGACTGGCCAGATGTTGATAGGGCAAATGGTTTGACAGAGCACAATATTCACAAGACTTTAAGATGTAGGAACAAAGTTAGGCCAGTGTGAGTGATCATTTCTGATGGCAACATTTCATTAATCCACATTGAGAGAGACCCTAGATATCTGGATCAGGTTGTGATCGATCTTCCTCCCAAGTGATGGCTGAGGCTTGGAGAAACACACTCCTCGTGCGCGATGGAAACCTAATCTGCACGGACAGGATACACAGAGTTAAAACTTCAATCTTCAGATTAGACTGGCAAATAATTTAACAATTAGAATAGGGTAAAGCATACATAAGACTGTGATTAGCAAGTCTGGTGTAGATTGTTACTGCACATACTTTCACTCGGCATGCAGCTATCAGAATTATATGCTTAACTATGTTGCATAGCTCCAAGTGTCTAGTGATTAAACATTTACAATAAAATGGTCTGGATGTAGCAAATTAGAATATTTAAGATGGTTAAATATCCAAGAACTTTGTACTTACCAATTTCCAACTTAACTGCCTCCACTTCATTGAAAGATTCAGATGAAACCAGTCTGTTGGCATAGCTTAAGCAGTGAAGGTTCTGTGAAGTGATCTTTCTTCTGCAGCATCATGTATGCAATGAGCATGTCTTTGACACCACTAAACAGCTCCAGAAATCTTTTCCATAGAGCTTCACCCGGTAGCCCAAAGGGACTAGCATTTGTGCACGAGGATCACACCGCGTTTTGCATTTATTGCATTGGATTACATTGTATTACTCTATTTTCATATCCCTTCAGCAACCTGAAAATATGTTGTTATTTTGCATCATTAACAGACATTTTACATGATTAGCTGATTTGTTTTCATTTAAGGTGAATTATTGTCCTGATTTTTCATTAAAGCAGCACACAAGAACATGAGATTTTGATGTACTCAGTATCCCATTGAATACTTCAATCCTGCAATCACTAAAGCAGAAAACCAGGGACCTTCTACTTTACTGTGCACAAGTCAGGAGTATCCACTTCAATCCATTTTTTCATTCACATCCTCTCGCACTTCACTTATTCAAGAAAAGTTTTTTTCCCAAAATGCGAAAGTAAAATAAAACTGAATACAGCACTCGGAAATAAAATGCTGGAAATGCTCAAGTGATTAGGTGAACTCAGTGGAGGCAGAAACAGTTAACATTTCAGATCTTTTCATCCACAAATGTTGAGCATTTTTGGCAATTTTTCATTTTTATCTTGCAAAATGTAAACTGGGGATACATTTTTTAAAAAATCACCCTTGTCATTTCCCAGTATTGAATATAAGCTCCTATTAGGGTGGATAGAGACAAGTTTTTTCCCAGGGTGAAGGATTCAATAACGAGAGATCACGCTTTCAAGATGAAAGGTGGAAAGTTTAAGGGGGATACACACGGCAAGTACTTCACACAGAGGGCGGTGGGCGTTTGGAACGCATTGCCAGCAGAGGTGGTAGAGACAGGCATGGGAGATTCATTTAAGATGCGTCTGGATAAATGCATGAGTAGGTGGGGAGTCGAGGAATACAGATGCTTAGAAATTGACTGACAGGTTTAGACATTACATTTTGATCAGCTCAGGCTTGGAGGGCCGAAGGGTATGTTCCTGGGCTGTAAATTTTCTTTGTTCTTTATTGCATTTTCTTGAAAACTCATGGCATTTTAGGCACAGCTTCAATACTGTGTGTGATTAATATTAGTGTTAGCATTAATAGTCATGGCAGGACATGGATAGATTTGGATCAGTCACATATATGCACTTCAGCCAATTTTACTTTTTATGAGAGGGGTGTGAATTGAGCCACCTAATCAAAACTGTGCATTTAGTTAACGCGACACAATTGTCGCTCAAAAAATATCAACTCATAAAATGAACAAGTTTTCCCAAATTATTTCTGCATATTCTCCACCAGCTAAGAAAGTCTGCATCAAAATGTGTGAAGAATTTAGTCTTTTCCTTAATCAAAAAAAACTCAAAAAGAAACTGTTATCACCATAACTTTTCAGGTTTGGCTGCACAGAGAAAAGAAACATCATGTGAGTTTTAAATCCAGATTAAACTATTTGATACATGGCCTGGTCACCTCTCACATTGTTCTTATAATATACAGTCTTTCCCAAACTCAATTAAGAACTTTAGGAAACAGAGTTAGTTTGGGTAGATACGGTTATTTAAAACTTTTAAGTACTGAAAGTTATGTTTCATCCTGCCTCTCTGATCATCAATGTTCATTAATGCTTGTGAACCTAAGTGAAATTAATTTATCCATTCAAATTCATTTCCAGATGGGCTTCAGCTAATGGCACAACATTATTCACAATTTG
This sequence comes from Chiloscyllium plagiosum, assembly GCF_004010195.1. Classification (NCBI taxonomy): domain Eukaryota; kingdom Metazoa; phylum Chordata; class Chondrichthyes; order Orectolobiformes; family Hemiscylliidae; genus Chiloscyllium; species Chiloscyllium plagiosum. The sequence continues at coordinate 138,424,833 of NC_057711.1, read as the reverse complement.
TCAATAGTTGGGCAGTCTTATTTCTGAAATGGAAGAAGATACCTGGTATGGACAGTATAAATGTTGCAATGACTCAGTATATGTATTTTCCTTGGTTCTGAAAAACTCATGGCATTTTAGACACAGCTTCAATACTGCGTGTGATTAATATTAGTGTTAGCATTAATAGTCATGGCAGGACATGGATAGATTTGGATCAGTCACATATAGACTAGATCTGAAACATGAACTCTGCTTTCTCTCCACAGACACTGACAGATCTGCTGAGATTTTCCTGCAATTTCTGATTTCCATGCAGCTCTGTATTTTTTTTTGCTCTTGGATCGATGAGGACTGGTACAATGACAGCTGAGGTTACTATATGTTAGACAGGGTATAAGTGACCAGGGAGAGCAAATGAACAAAACAAATTATTTTGCCCTTCACCACCATTTTTTTTCACTGGATTATAAAAAGCACAATTACCACCACAGCTCTTCCAAAGAAATGTTTCATGTAACACTTGTGGAAAGACACATCCCAGTGCTTTTTGCAAATCTCAATTACAGATATCTGTACAAGGCATAAAGAAAGAGACAGCACCTGGAAAAGAAGCCATTATGTTGCTGATCAACTCTGAATCTATTGCTCAGTTCTGGTATTTAATCATTCAAAATGAAAATATGAAGAAAATAGCACAATTACATAGATAAATCAAACCTATAGCTAATGAGCTGGTGTTAGAAGTGTAGGCTTTGTAAATAAAGATTTATAATGAGGATCTGAATCAATGTAACATCAGTCTTCCAGTACATTTGAACTAACCAGTGCAAAATAAATACCACAAGTGACTCCCTGGAGTATTCACAAAATCATAGAATCCCTGCAGTGTGGAAGCAGGCCATTTAACCCATCCAGTCCACACCAACACTCCAAAGAACATCCCACCCAGACCCCACCCGCTTCCCCCCTTATCACCCCCACACCTCCACTCTATCCCTGTAACACTGCATTTCTCATGGCTAACCCACCCAGCCTGCACATCCCTGGACACCATAAGCTATTTAGCATGGCCAATCCACCTAACCTGTACATCTTTGGACTGTGAGAGGAAACCCACAGAGACATGGGGAGAATGCACGAACTCCACACAGACAGTTGACAGAGGGTAGAATCAACCACCCGGGTCCATGGAATTGAAAGGCAGCAGTGCTAACCACTGAGCCATGTCTTTTTCATTGGGGTCAATGTGTCTGGGAGAAATTTTCAAACTTGATTTTTTTCTTGGACAATTTCAGTCACAAGAAAACCAATTCCTATGCAGAAGAAATTAATGTTTATTTCTGCTACTTGCATTATAAATAGCCCATTTTCCACTTTACCCCATTTATGTCAATAGCAGGAAGATTCCAAAAATGTCCTGCCGCTTTGCTATGTCCATTGTGTTCTACTGTGCAAGTCATACTTCACTCTCAGCGGACTCTCAAGAATCCACTGCAATGCTCAGGAAATCCCCAGCAATTTCCTCCCAATGGCAATTTTGGGGGAAGGAAAGGCTTAGCAGTATTTAGTATGCAGTGCATGCAAGAGTTTGCTTTGTTTCAGTAAAAGGAAAGATAGCTTCATGTTATGTTGTGATAGACTGAAGATTGAATGCTTAAACCATGCAGTATAGTAAATCAAACCAAACCCATTTGTAGAGGTTCCTTATCGGATACATACAATTGCAAGTGTAAAGTTTCACATCCAAGTGTAGGGAGTTACCTTCAGCAAGTGGATCCAGAGTGTTGATCATTAGCTGAAAGATGCTGTTCCTCATGAGAGTGTTGTGCAGGGAAGCTGAGCTCCCACCTCGCTGAAGACGTGGCTTGGGCTGTAAAATAGCAAAGATAAATCAGCACCACTTCTACTGATATTCTCCTGTATCTTGAGAAGTATCACTGTAGCACATCGATCAAGTTACAAAATCCATAAAAGAAATATACTTAATAAAAGTTAATCTCAACTCCCTGTATACAGGTTTATATCAAATTTCAAAAGTCTAACAAAAACACCACCGTGCACCTTCAAAAATAATTTCCAGGCACAGAGATGACTCTTACTGCAGTTAAGCAATTACACAGTTTGTATGAAGTTAAAAATCACACAACACCAGGTTATAGTCCAACAGGTTTAATTGGAAGCACACTAGCTTTCGGAGCGACTCTCCTTCATCAGGTGATTGTGGAGCCCTCCATTATCACCTGATGAAGGAGCGTCGCTCCGAAAGCTAGTGTGCTTCCAATTAAACCTGTTGGACTATAACCTGGTGTTGTGTGATTTTTAACTTTGTACACCCCAGTCCAACACTGGCATCTCCAAATCATGACAGTTTGTATGTATTGTTTGTGCAGCAAGCAGACTCTAAACAAATATAATCTGTGTTGGAATTCAACTGATCAAAGGAGATAGCTGAGCACTTCAATCAACTATTGTATAAGACAATCTGCTTACTTTGGCTTAATATTCATTTACAGACTGATAGATCAAGCAGCAGCACTCTATGAACATATGATCCATGATTATATTGAATGGTAGAGCACGCTCAAGAGCTGAATGGTCTACTCCTGCTCCTATGTTTGTAACAGCTTTCATTTTCTTCATGACTAACCTTTCTATAACACTGACATAAAATTGTTTACTACTCTGGTAAAAACATTTTGAAAAACAAAGCAAAGCACAACTTCACTTAATATCTGCAACTCGGCAACAGTTTTTAATTCTTAACAGGGTCCTAAAACCAATCAGCTATTGGGAAAATAGTAAAGTTAGAAGAAGGGCCAAAGTTTGCAAGCAGGGTTTTATTTTTTGCAGAAAGTTGTTATCACAAGACCTTTACTTGACATTGTTTTCCTTACTCTATTTTGATTTTTGATAAAGGACAAAATGCTTGCTAAGGTGCAATCAAGGGAACTATTTTGAAGAGAATCCTGAACTCAATGTGGCGACAAAACTCAATTAATTTATCATGCTTGCATGCTTCAATGATTGTGTATGTGGGTGGGTGTGTGATAGACATTCGCTTCTAATTCACCTGCCACCCAATTCTTTTCCTAACTATAGTTTGACCACCATGTTACAAAACCAATATATTTGGAAGGAAGGTGGCTGAATAAATTGAATATTAAAGGAGCTAAAATTTTAATATAAAAAGAAGTGACTCAGGGTCACTGTTAGGAATACCATACTCTGTATTTATATTTTACTCCGTCCTGGATTTTAGCCTGTAGGACATAGTTTTTCTTAAAGTGGACTGCTGAAATGGGTAAACATTTGGCTATTTAAATATGAAGCAGAGAAGTGTGAAGTAATACATTTTGGTGTGAAGAATTGGACAAGGCAATGTAAGTTTACCTTTAGAAAAGGTAAACACGCAAATGTTTGAAAGTGGCAGGACAAATTTAGAAGACTGATTATAAAAGAAATCACAAATCTTTATAAATAAAAGCATTGTGTACAATATAAAGGGAATTATGTTACACTTCTAGAAATGCACCCAGTAGGCCTTAGCTTGTGCTCAATTCAGTGTTAAACTTTGCAAAGGCTTTTCAGAGTATGCAGAAGGGATTTACTAGAACTATACCAAGGATGAAGGACTTCAGTCCTGGGTAAAGGCTGGAGTAGCTGACATCATTTTTATTACAGCAAGGGAGGAGAAGAGGCAATTATGATGTTCAAAGTAACAAATGACTTTGATCAAATAGATAATTCATTTCAGTGACAGAAGAAATGGTCTCTTGAAGATTTGTGATTTGTTACAAACTAGAATCCTGTACCTTTAAGACCGGTGGGAATAGCCATAATAGTAATACTTAAGAGAACTGGACAAATACATGAAGGGAGATAGATACCTAATCAGCCTGTTCAGAGACCTCATTAAACAGCTTTGGCACAATGGGACTTGAACCTAGGCCTCCTGTTACAGCAGTAGGGACATTACCATTGTACCACAAGAGCCTGTCTAAACACTTATAGGAAACAGGAGTGTGGGAGTAATTGGATAGCTCCAACAAAAAGAGGTATGGTGGGCCAAATGGTCACTTTCTTTGCTTTATAATTTGATGGTGCCATCATACATTAAACACCCAATTTTTGCATTAATTAGTTTCAGTTGTATAGTCACAGCGATGAATTTTAATAAGCCTTTCCTTAACATTCAATAAAAAAATACTATTTAATGATAGAAAACTTGATAGAAAAAGGTGGTCAGTGGCATTTATAAACCTGCAGAGTAGTCCCTGTTCAACTTGGGAACTGGGCTCTCGAGCTGATTAAGGCATTTACTCATGCTGTGTCAGTCTCCAACCCCTGCTTATTCCATGCAACTGGAAATTGCACTGTTAGCTAACAGACTATCATTCTTAGTAATTACCATAAGTCAACAAACTTCACACAAGTGTATCTACATTCAGACTTTTGCAACAGAGAGGAATATTCACATAATTTGAACAATTACACCAAGTGACTTAGGGTGGACAGCTAAGACCACATTACTGGACTAGATATCACACAACATTACCAGGGGAACTAATTACAATTGCTCCTACCGTGAGCAACTTGTGATCCTTCTGGCCAGGAGTGGCTTCCTGATGATTACCCACCTTTTAAACAGCAAGACCGGGGGGGGGGGGGGGGGGCGGGGGGGGGGGAGTGAACAAAACAGGAAATAAATGAAAGGACATAAAAGACAAATCAGCAAAGCAATCAAAAAGTTACTAATGTCAGAACAAGAAAACGTCGCATACCATGAAAGTAAAGGGAAAGCCTTTCAAATAAATTTTAACAAAGAGATGGAAAATGCCACAGAGATAACATAACAGACAGCCCTTATATAAAGTCTTACACAAAGACCACAGGAAAAAAAAACTGAAACATAGAAGTAGTTGTCAGTTTGAGAACTTGTTTCAATCTATTAGAATTGAAGAGCCTATTTGTTCAAGCAGCACCCCATGAATATTTCCTGGAGTAAAGACCATTTTACCTAGTTTAGAGACAAATTCCACTGAAGTTATGGCTTCATTTACTGAATCCAATTTGTCACATGGACACATCAAACATCTCAAGGCATGAGCAATCTTCGTTAACTATTACTAATCCTCCATCACCCTGAGAAAGTAATACTGTCAGCTAGAGTCTTTCAGTGGTGATGTGCCCAAAGTGAGGCAGCTACACAGATTTCCCCAGCCACTTCCTTATCTTTTTGGCCTTCATTGCAATTACTTACAACAGAACTGTCTAATAGGCAGGCTCCTTCAGACAGTCTTTGAAAATCAACAACAAACTAGGATTTGTGCCACTGTAGGCTAGACTGGATGGAAGCGGCTAGCTCCTTCGTTTTTCGAAAGCAATACATCTCCACCATTCCGGAATTTACTTGTACCCACAAAAAACATCACGTTTACCGTTTTGACATTCTGGATCCAGTGTTTGCTGTCTCCAGTCACCAGAAATAAAAACACTAATGACCACTTGGAGAAAATGTTAAAGAAACAAAAAGGCACCTGATTGAACTTAAATAGCTAAAATAAGGGTTATGCCCATGAGGCACTGAACCTGCAATTTCTTAGACCAGATATTATGGACTGCAAGTATTGTCATTTGTCATGTTGATTACTGGCATCATTTTTTGCATTCACTCACAGAATGTGAGCATCATTGATAGACTAACCCTAATTACCCAGAGGGCAGTTAGAGTCAACCACATTTTTGCTGTGGGTCTGGAGTCACATGTAGGCCAGACCACGAAATAATGGCAGATTTCCTTCCCTAAAGGACATTATAGTGAACCAGATGGGATTTTCCCCAACAATCTACAATGGTTTGAAGGCCATTATTAGATCTTAATTCCAGTTTTTAAAATTGAATTCAAATTCTACTATCTGCACTGGTGAGACTCAAAACATTACCTGGGTCTTTGAGTTAATAGTCTGGGCGTTCACTGTGTTTTGCTGATAAGTTTTATAAGGGTAAATGAGGCAATTTTTATGTATTTTTTTATTTATTAAACCATTTTCCAATAGGACCTCTTTATTGTATTAAAAGCGTTGTTATTATTGTCTTCCACCATATGCTGTGTCAAATGTTTGAATCCTACCCAACTCATTCCCATTGTAAACATTAAAGCACATTCACCTCGTGATGTTTTACAAGGTAACCCCCAGGGACAGCGGAATTGACTATCATTGGGTTGTGTGCTGACTACTGCAGAGCTTTCAAGGCTATTTTTTTCTCAGACTAGACATGTTTGTATTTCAATTCTTAAACGCTGGGTTGTTAATCCAGCACCATACATAATTTACCACTATTTTCCTAATAATGCCAAAGCAAATGGGTGTCTCATTAAATTAAAACAATAGAACCTGCAGTTCAGGGTTAACATGGTGAAAGTTTATGATCCATACATCAATTCACCACATAAGCAACAGCGGCTCGTAATAATTACCTTCCATTAAAATTGTAGGCAGAAGCACTCAAAAAATGCTAATAGTTAGATGATACCATTGAAATATATGAAACTTGATTGACCTACTAAGGGTTAACTGCTAGAGTAATCTTTTTAGGAATGCCTGTGATAATACAGCAAGATTCCTCACGTCACCTTTAGACAGTAGGTTTCTACAAACAAAAACAACACTAATTGAGCTCTGCCCTAAACACATATGCCTTAGGTTGATATAAAGTTAGTAGACAATCTGAGTTACCTTGACAATTCTGCTGCGATATGCAATCTGAACAACATTCCAGAATCAACTAAACACACTCATTATCTGGTGTGATTGTACGTTTTTCAACCAATACAACCTTCTGGGAAATTCAAATTTACGATTTAGATTCGTAGCAATGTCAGACAATGTCAGATATATCCATCTATCTCAAGATGCTCAATCACCAAAGTGAAACCTTTGCAGATTGCAAATGGGACCTTGTGAAAATTAGTTGCAAATAGAAAGATGCGAGAAATGACCCTGGTAAGAAATTGTGGAAATAATTCAATGGTTCCTTAGCTCCTTCTTCCATGGTTAGAACTTGAATTTAAATCAACAACTTTCAGACTAGCTTATTTTATATGGCAATCAGCTGTGGAATATTACTCAACAAACTAAGAAATGCAAGGCTCTGGTGGTCATTAATAGATGAAGCAATACCCTGGGTGATTTAGTGATGGACTATGTTCAGTTGAGTATAAGAGCACTTCTGGATATGAAAGACAAGAGAAATACAGGGCTCTTGGAGCACGTCAGTAGTGTCCTAACCTCTGAACCAAGAGGCTTGGGCTCAAGACCCACCTGCTCCACAGGTGTGTAATAACATCCGTGAACACACTGTTTAGCAAATATCTACAAAAATGTTGTCATAAAATCATTAATTCTTCAACAGTGACCACCACCGCAGAGCTCCTATCTACTAACAAAGCATCACCAAATAGCTGTTAAACCACTGAATCTTTTTAAAACTATTCTCCTAATAAAGCACAATTTTATCCTAGTATCCTTGTGGTGCAGTGGTAGTATTCCCCACCTCTGAGAGAAAGTGAGGACTGCAGATGCTGGAGATCAGAGCTGAAAATGTGTTGCTGGAAAAGCGCAGCAGGTCAGGCAGCATCCAAGGAGTAGGAGAATCGACGTTTCGGGAATGAGCCCTTCTTCAAGAATGAGGAGAGTGTGCCAAGCAGGCTAAGATAAAAGGTAGGAAGGAGGGACTTGGGGGAGGGGCGTTGGAAATGCGATAGGTGGAAGGAGGTTAAGGTGAGGATGATAGGCCGGAGTGGGGGTGGGGGCGGATATGGAAGTGTCCCTTGGGGCCTTGGAGGGAAGTAAGGGGGGAGGTGTGGGCGCAAGTTTTGCATTTTATGTGGTTGCATGGGAAGGTGCCGGGAGTGGAGGTTGGGGGTATGGACCTGACAAGGGAGTCACGGAGGGAGTGGTCTTTTCGGAACGCTGATAGGGGAGGGGAGGGAAATATATCCCTGGTGGTGGGGTCCGTTTGGAGGTGTCAGAAATGACGACGGATGATATGATGTGTATGGAGGACCAGTGGGGTTCTGTCCTGGTGACGATTGGAGGGGCAGGGCTCCTCACAGCTTCAAAGCCATTTTAAATGGAGACTCAATGTACAAACAACTCAGTTTTACCATTTCAATCATATTTATTTCTAGAAATCCAATTCAAACCAGTACATAGGCTGCTTTCAACAGTAGCAGTGAATTTAGACATTATTTAATAAGGATACTAGCGGTCAAGATTAAATCTTGTTTGGAGAGGTTGGATATGGTGTAGAAAACTGCAAACTAAGACCAGAAACCATCAGCTCCAGTAACTTGGTTGATTCTTGCACATTATTTTGTGCATTTTCTGGCATTCTGCAACACAAATTCTGCATTTAAGCCAAAAATAGTTTCTCCCGAAAGAGTTGAAAATACAAGGTGAGGAGTCTGAGTCATATTGACCTTCACACTTGAGTGGCTAACTGGAAGAGAAGTTTACTGGTCTACTTTAGAGAGAGTAGCTTTTTATTCGTCATTTCTACCATATACAACTGATACAGTGAAAAAACGAGACAGTGTTCCTCCAGGATCGAGGGTGCTACATGGACAGCAAAAACATAGAGGCTGGTCTACATTTATCCCATTAAAATCAATAGAATAAAAATTAAATCAGTCCTACGTTAAACATTTAATCCCACCGTCCCAGTTTAATGTGGTTGTTGGCATTGCTGCCTACACCTTCCACGTCCCTCCTGTGATGTGCAGTTCTGATGGAGCTGTCCTATTTAGTTCCAACCGTACCTATTTGAGTTTCTGCAAGTTATCTTAAGAGTGGTTTTACTTCCCAACTCAATTGTGCAGATGCTATTTCTTCCAGCCATATTTTGGGAAGACTGAAACCATTGTCTTTGGCTCCAAATACAAATTTGGTAGCCTGGCCAACTCCTTTTTTCACCTTCCTAGTCACAATTAGTGAGCTGGCCATTCCATTTCATCCAAACTGAGCGCCTGACTTCAATCTCCCCTTCATAAAGATCATTGACTTTCATCTGTGCAACAGTGCCTGCTTCTGCCTCTGCCTCTGCCTCTGTCCCTACCTCTATCTGAGCCAATTTAACACAAATCCCCAGCCACACATTTATCACCGCCTGACACAATTCCTCTGGTCACCTTCCCATGCTGTACTCTTTGGAAATTTCAGCTCATCCAATGCTCTACTTTTGATGTCCAATCTTACTCAAGTCTGACATTTCCATCTTCCTACCCTCACTAGCTATTTCACGGAACTGTAAATTTAAAATCATCAATTTATATCCAATTTTGACCTCACGCCCTCTCTATGAGCAGCCTTCTTCGGGAGGGCTTACGCCCAAAACGTCGATTCTCCTGCTCCCTGGATGCTGCCTGACCTGCTGCGCTGTTCCAGCAACACATTTTCAGCTCTGATCTCCAGCATCTGCAGTCCTCACTTTCTCCTCAGTTCATTCCACATACAAACCACCCTCTGCGTGAAAAAGTTATTCCTCAGGTCTCCTTTAAACCTTTCTCCTCTCACCTTAATAATACGCCCTCTAGTTTTGAACTCACCCATGCTAGGAAAAAGCATGCTTCACCATTCACCTTATCTATGCCCCTCATGATTTTATAAACCTTTCAGGTCACCCCTCAACCTCCTATGCTCCAGTGAAGGAAGTCCCAGCCTCCCTTTAACTCAAACCTTCATTCCTGGCAACATCCTGGTGAATCTTTTCTGAGCCCTGACCGATTTAATAATATCCTTCTCATAGCAGGATGACCAGAACAGCACACAGTAGTCCAAAAATGGCCTCACCAACATCCTGTACAACCACAACATGACATCCCAACTCCTATACTCAATGATCTGAACAATGAAGCAAAGTGTACTCGACATCTCCTTAACTACCCTTTCTACCTGTGACTCAATTTTCACTGAACTATGGACCTTAACCCCTAGGACTCTGTTTGACAACAGGGACCCTATCATTAACTGTACACACCCTGCCCTTGTTCGTCTTACCAAAATACAACACCTTGCCTTTATGTCAATTAAATTCATTCTCACTTGCTAGAAATAGTCACTGCCTGGAACTTGTATGGTAAATTTTTTTTTGTCACTCATCAATCCTGGATGTTACCCAGGTCTTGCTGTGTTTGCATGAATACAGGCTGCTTCATTATTTGAGTGTGAATGATGCTGAACATTTTGCAAAGTCATTAGCAAACATCCCCATTTCTGACTTTGTGATGGAGGGGATGGTCATCGATGAAGCAGCTGAAGATGGTTGAGCCTAGGACACCACCCTGAGGAACTCCTGCAGAGATGTGCTAGGGCTGAGATGAGTGACTTCCAACAACCACAACCACCTTCCTGTGTGCCAAGTATGACTCCAACCATCAGAGTCCAAACCACACCCCTCCTGCAATTCCTATTGATGCCTGACTTGCTCGGGCTCCCAGATGCCACACTCCATCAAATATAACCTTGATGTATCTCACCCTCATCTGTAATTCAGCGATTGTGACAATGTTTGAACCAGAGATTAGGAGCTGCATGGCCTTGGCAGCACCCAGACTGAACACGAGTTAGGGTGTTATTCCTTTGTATGGGCTGAATGACCGCACTGTCAATGACACTGTCCACCACGATATGGATGATCAAGGTGAGATTGATGGGCTGTAATTGGCTGGATTGGATCTATCCTACATTTTGTGCACAGAGGTTACCTGGCCAGCTTTCCATATTGTTGACTCGATGCCAGGTTCGTAGGTGTACAGGAACAACTAATCTAGGGGCACGGCACATCCTGAAACACAAGTCCTGAATACTATTGCTGGAATGTTGTTCCGGTCCAAAGCTTTCGCAGCATCCAGATTTTTTCCAACCTTTTCTTGATAACACAAGGACTGAATCGGATTGGCTTAACCCAAGGGTTTGGCAAACTCTGCAGGTAGAGATGAACTATCCTCCCAGCACTTTGGGCTGAAGATGGATGAGAATGCTTCTGCCTCATTGTTTGCTGGGATCCCCCATCATTGAATATGGGGAATATTGATGGAATCCCATCCTCCAGTGAGTTAATCATCCACCATCATTTACAACTACTTTTTGTCATTTACATAAACGATTATTTTGTGAGCATAAGAGGTACAGTTAGTAAGTTTGCAGATGACACCAAAATTGGAGATGTGGTGGACAGCGAAGAAGGTTATCTCAGATTACAACAGGATCTGGACCAGATGGGCCAATGGGCTGAGGTTCGATTCCACCCTCAGGCAACTGTCTTTGTGGAGCTTGCACATTCTCCCTCTGTCTGCGTGGGTTTGCTCCGGTTTCCTCCCACAGTCCAAAGATGTGCTGGGCCATGGCAAATTGCCCAGCATACAGGGATATGCCAGCTTGGTGGGAGGGTCAGTTGGACTTGATGGGCTGAATGGCCTGTTTCCATACTGTAGAGTTTCTATGATCTTGTGATAAGAATAAGGTCAAATGGATTTGTTTCTTCACTATCTGCCGCAGACCCAGTTGAGCAGCAATGTCCTTCATGATTCGATCAGCTCAGTGAGCAGTGGTATTACCAAGCCACTCTTGGTGGTAGACATTGAAATACCCCACAACACAGTACATTGTTCTTCTGCCACCCTCCGTGCTTCCTCCAAGTGTTGTTAAACATGGAGAACCACCGTTAGCCAAAGGGATGAAGGGTGATCAGAAAAAGATTTCCTTGCAATGACCTGATGCATGAGATTTCATGTGGCTCAAAGTCGACAGTTATGGACACACAGGGTAACTCTTTCCTGACTGTGTCTGTCCTCTGGTAGGTCTGTCCTGCCATTGTGACTGAACACAGCCAGCAATCCTGATGGTGATGTCTGAGGGTATGACTCTGAGAGAATGACTATGTCAGTGTGTTCCTCTCCTAGTTTTCACACAAGGTACCAAATATTGTTGAGGAAGACTTTGTAAGACCAACAGTGCTGTTTTTCCCTCAGTCATTTCTGGTGTCTAGGGTGATACCACATGGTCCATTCAGTTTCATTTCTTTGATGAGGTTTTGTAGTGCCTTATGCAATGCCTTTCGGACAGCAGCTTAGAGTCAAACACATCTCTGTGGAATAATTAGTCAGACCAGCCAAGGATGGCAGATTTCCTTCCCTAAAAGGACGTGAGGTGAACCAGATGCAAAAGAATACGAGCGCACAATGGTTCATGTCACCATGAGGCCAGAATCCTACTTTGTTCAAAATTTCACTATTCGCGATGACAGGATTCAAATCCATGTCCTTCCAACATTAACATTAGATTCTAGACAACTGGCCCAGTGACACTGCCAATTCATTACTGCCTTTCCATAAAGTGGGATTGTGATGAGACACACCGTTAAAAGGAGACTTGCTAAAAGTACCTGTCAATCAGTACTTAGCTGAACAAGTTATGATGCATTAGTCCCATGACTCATCAGGCAGTCTGAAGTAATAGTAATCGATGTTGAATTTTTACCCTTCAGTTTCTGTGCAGATTTGAAGGTAGGGGTATATAGAGGCAAGGAAGTCACATTATTGTTTCATCAATCCTTGTGTGATTGATACGATTGTCTAAAAGAAGCATGCAACACTAAGTGTCTTCACAGTGAATGCAATTCATTTCTTCTATGTAGCTTGGACATTTAAAAATAATTCGAAGAAAATTGCTAGATCAAGATTTTAGTCAATTGTTATCCTCCTTTGGGCCATTTCACTGAGCACTGTTTACTACCAAATCTTCAGGCTGTCACGTCTTTGTAAGTTTTGATTTATGAAACTGTGCTGCATGGAGAAGTCTAATCGATAATGGATGCAAGACGGGCGCTTCTAAAGTAGTACCTGCACCTGAAATCAGGCCATTTGGACAAACACCTTCTGATTATATTTGAATGATGATTGTTGCAAATAGATTTTGAACACAAGAATTGTCAAGTGTGGGATGACAATTCCTTTTGCTGGATCCAATATGTTGTCCAATTAGATACCAACAGGGATAAAAGTACTTCATGTTTGGCTTTTTGCGCAATGCTCCCCTAAACTAACCTCTGAATAGCTTCATTAGTACAGCACCTTGCACCCGCCATTTTTATTCCGGTCACACTGACCTCAATGCGCAGGCCCAATTGCAAGAAAGTTACGGTAAGGTTGCCATAATCCTCCCGGTTCACAGGCCTGCTCTCTCAGTAGAGAGACGTGACTGGTGGCGGGTTAACCTGAGGTGAGGAGAGAACTTGAGAAGGAGACTCCTTCATGGTGACCTCAGCCAATGTGGATATGAATCCACTCTTGTTGGTTCCACTCTGCATCGTGAACCAGCCATCCAGCCAACTGAACTAACTGAGCACAGGGTTCACTAAATAGGCAGATTGTTTGTGTGTAACCTGCTAGGACCAAACCTGGGGCATAAATCTGATACCTTTCTTGGTTAATTTGATGTCCTCTTCAGATTTTTCTGGTGTACTTCACTCGCTCCTAAAAAGCGAGCAGCTGATCACTAAACTTACTCGGATGAAGCTGTAGAATTTATGTTGTTCATGTATAATTTTCTATTTGGGTTTGAAGCCTAATAAATTGAACCTGAGGTATGGTCCTGATCAAAACAAAAGGTGTGCAACTGCCAAGCAAATGCAAAATTGTGAAATAACAAAATTTTCTATTACAAAATGTGTACTAGCCAGTGTAGGAACAGATCATGGCCAAGCCGCAAGGTCTGCTTCTCCATTCTATTAGGTAACAGCCGATCACTTACCTCAATGTCACTTTCCCACACTATCTCCATGTCCCTAGATGTCACTCATCTCCAGAGATCTATTGATATCTCTGTTGAACATGCTCAACGATTGAGCTTCCACACCCTTTAAAGGTAAGGAGTTCCACTAATTCTGTTCCAGTTACAAAATTATGTTTCATCATTTCAAATCAAGGAGAATTTTTAAACGTCAAATTACTTCCTTTTCAAAAAAGATGGACAGCAATTTTCAATTTAAAAGGAAGATTTATTGCAAGGATTTCCTATTAGTACCCCAGCTTCTGACATTCTGCTTTAAACATAGTCTCCAACAGAAATGATGAGTGTTTCAATAAGAGCTACTGTTTAGCAGACACCGATCTGATCAAACCCCCTCAAAATGTTCGTGTAATAACTCGAGAGAGGCTGGTTCCCATCACCAAGCCACCCTTTATTTACACGTGCACAGTGCTTGACACTGATCCAGCTTCCTCAGGACCCAATCTCAGGATAAAAAGAACCACTGACACTCCCTATTTATATCTGTCAATCTGTTAATCTGGTCCAATCAGGGAACTCCTATTCTATGAGGTCCAGCTGGCTGACCAGGTTATGATCACCACAATTAGCACATCAAAAAGTTGAAAAGATTGAACCTTGTTTGCTTATAAGACAAGAACTGATTCAAAGTGCAATTTGGAGATGATTACAGATCCCGTTATTGACTTTATAAAGACTTCAGAGAAGTAGATGCCCTTATTGTTGGTACTGATGGTAGCCATGATGCGGAGGTGCTGGTGTTGGATTGGACAATGTCAAAAATCACACGACACCAGGTTATCGTCAGACAGGTTTATTTGAAAACACAAGCTTTTGGAACCTTACTCCTTCTGCAGGTGCTAGGAGTGAGGCTCCGAAAGCTTGTATTTTCAAATAAACCCATTGGACTATAAGCCGGTGTCGTGTAATTTTTGCCCTTACTGCTGAGAGACATGGCTTATGGCATCTTGGGGCATGCTTAAACTATTTTCTTTTCTTTTTTTAAGGAGGAGCAGCTCGTCAATAACACGGAGAATGAGCACGACATTTTAACATTAGTGATATGGACAAACATCTCACTAATCACCTGGAATACTTACTGAGAGACTAACTCTGCACAACATTAATGCAATTCAAGCAGATTATAAAATATAACCATTCCCTTTAGTGCTCAGGGCTTACTTTGTAACTTCGATGTTCAATGCAAGTTAAAATTTCTATTCACGCTTCTGACCAATCATTGTACAGTATTTCCACAAAAGCATTATTTATTTAAAGAACACATCACAAAACACCATGGTTTTCCTTGGGTTTTCCCATGAAATGCAGAGAAAAAATGCATGCGTTTCCTCCAAATTAAAATGTAAATGTTTCTTTCTGGTGGTTTTACAACTCATTGTTGTAATCATTTATGAGTTGCATCATCAGAACAAACAATGAACACTTCTTTCATAAAAATTACATTTCTTTTCTTAAAAAGTAAAACCCCAACTTTAGAGACATATAAGATAATCAGAGGGTTAGATAGGGTTGACAGGGAGTGCCTTTTTCCAAATATTGTGACGGCGAGTACAAGGGGACATAGCTTTAAATTGAGGAGTGATAGATATAGGACAGATGTCAGAGGTAGGTTCTTTACTCAGAGAGTAGTAAGGGTATGGAATGCTTTGCCTGCAACGGTAGTAGATTCGCCAACTTTAAGTACATTTAAGTTGTCAATGGATGCACGTGGAATAGTGTAGGTTAGATGGGCTTCAGATTGGTATGACAGGTCGGCGCAACATCGAGGGCCAAAGGGCCTGTACTGTGCTATAATGTTCTATGTTCTATTCCTTCTCATCTTTGCATTCCCAGGTAAACCACCAACACTAGAGGATAGATCTTTCGGAGATGAAAATGTGGCAGACAGAGTGTGCCCATTGTTGGAGTTATACTGGCTATAATAGTTCAGAAGCCATTAACATGGAGCTGAATGATGGAATAGTTGTTTTGGGGGATGATAGCAAGGTCAACTAAATCAAACCCTGAAGAAATGTTAAGGCAGCTGAGATAGAATAATGAACGATATCCACTTTGACTGATGGAAGTAAAGGATGAAAGCCAGAATGCACTGATTAGGGTATAGAAGGTGGAATTTAATAATGAGTTTGGTGACTGGGACTTGTTCAGGCAGCAGGATGATCTTAACATGCCATCGTCTGCCTCCACCAGGATGGTAGGAAGTCTGTAGAAGGAATGGCCTTAGTCCACCATTGCTATTAACATTGTGGCTTACTTGCAACTGGTGCATAGACACTTGGTACCCGACAGAGGGACCTGGCAAGGAGAGGCAGAGAAACAGTAAGGAAGTCTGCTGCCCTCAATGCCACCCTCCCTGTAACCCCATCTCCTCTTCCCTACATTCACCAGTAACCTGGGACCCACTAAGGATACAGGGCTTCCCCTGTGTTTCAGTAGCCACCATCCCCTATTGGCACTGCCAGTCAATGAAGCTGCCAGCCTATAATTGGCCAACAGCTCTTGGTGAGCAGGATCCTCATCGCTAGGTTCTTTGATCCTGCCTCATGGCATTTTGTTCAAAAGAGAAGCGATAAACAGCTCACGAGACCTACGTCGCCACAAAATAGCACACTAGGTTTCTGAAACAACCGCCTGATCAGAAGGCTGAAGGTGGAAGTGACAAGTTAACGCTTTGGTTTAGAAGAGGGTGTGATGACAGCAGTTTTAAACAGGAAAGGGGATGGTGCCTCAGTAAAGGAAACTAATGTGGACAGAACGGAGAATTCATGGCCTAGAGTTCAGTGAGAAAGGTGATTGGGGAGCTAGGATTTGCAAAATGGAGGTGTGAAGAGAGATAAGAGATTGCAGAAAGGAGCTCCAGGACTCGAGTCCCCATGTGACCTGAGAAACATTGATGGAAACTATATCAGTGAAGTGACTGGGATGCTGTGGACAGGGATATCAAAAGGGTGGAACTACCAATTAGTAAACTAGCTTTTCTACTGAAATAAAAAGAGCTCAAAATAAATTAAAAATCAACTTAATTTTTGAGGGTCAATTTTACTGTTGGACTTTGCAAACACATCCTCATGTTTAGACCAGAGTGGTGCTGGAAAAGCACAGCGGGTCAGGCAGCATCCAAGGAGCAGGAAAATTGATGTTTCGGGTAAAAGCCCTTCATCAGGAATACAGGTAGGAAGCCTCCATGGTGGAGAGATAAATGAAAGGTGTGGGGGCAAGGGAGAAGGTAGCAAAGAGTACAATAGGTGAATGGGGGTAGGGATGGAGGTGATAGGTCAGAGGGGAGGATGGGGGAATGTAGCAAAGAGTATAATAGAACGCCTCATCTTCCGCCTCGGAACACTTCAACCCCAGGGCATCAATGTGGATTTCACCAGTTTCCTCATTTCCCCTCCACCCACCTTACCCCAGTTCCAACCTTCTAGCTCAGCACCATCCTTGTGACCTGTCCTACCTGCCAATCTCCCTTCCCACCTATCCGCTCCACCCTCCTCTCTGACCTATCACCTCCATCCCCACCCTATTCACCTATTGTACTCTCTGCAACCTTCTCTCCAGCCCCCCCCCCCCCATTTATCTCTCCACCCTGGAAGCTTCCTGCCTCTATTCCTGATGAAGAGCTTTTGCCCGAAACGTCGATTTTCCTGCTCCTCAGATGCTCCCTTTCCTACTGTGCGTTTCCAGCACCACTCTGATCTAGATTCTGGTTTCCAGCATCAGCAGTCCTCACTTTTGCCTAAACACATCCTCATCTCCAGCGAAGATAGGGAGATTGAAATGGGTGGACAAACTGATGGGGTGTGGATATCAACTTATAGACAATAGACAATAGGTGCAGGAGTAGGCCATTCTGCCCTTTGAGCCTGCACCACCATTCAATATGATCGTGGCTGATCATCCTTAATCAGTATCCTGTTCCTGCCTTATTTCCATAACCCTTGATTCCACAATCCTTGAGAGCTCTATCCAACTCTTTCTTAAATGAATCCAGAGACTGGGCCTCCACTGCCCTCTGGGGCAGAGCATTCCACACAGCCACCACTCTCTGGGTGAACAAGTTTCTCCTCATCTCTGTCCTAAATGATCTACCCCGTATTTTTAAGCTG
>NC_057711.1:138378944-138404796 GCF_004010195.1 Chiloscyllium plagiosum | reverse complement strand
ATTTTTTCTCTGCGTATTTCCTTCTTAGTAATCCTCTGTTGTTCTTTAAAAGCTTCCCAGTCCACCGTTTTCCCACTTATTTTTGCTATGTTATACTTTTTCTCTTTTAACTTTATATGTTTCTTAACTTCTCTCGTCAGCCACGGCCACCCATGCCTCCTCCTAGGATCTTTCTTCCTTTTTGGAATGAACTGATCCTGCATCTTCTGCATTATACACAGAAATATCTGTCATTGTTCCTCCACTGTCATCCCTGCTAAGGTATTGCACTATTGAACTTTGGCCAGCTCCTCCCTCATAGCTCCATAGTTCTCTTGATTCAACTGAAAAATTGTCACTTCTGATTGTACCCTCTCCCTCTTAAATTGCAGATTGAAGCTTATTGTATTATGGTCACTACCTCCCAATGGCTCCTTCACTTCGAGGTCCCTGATCAATTCTGGTTCGTTGCACAATACCAGATCCAGAATTGCCTTCTCCCTGGTAGGCTCCAGCACCAGCTGTTCTAAGAATCCATCTCGGAGGCACTCCACAAAGTCTCTTTCTTGAGGTCCAATACCATCCTGATTCTCCCAGTCTACCTGCATGTTGAAATCCCCCATAACAACTGTAATAACATCTTTGCGACAGGCCAATTTCAGTTCCTGATTCAACTTACATCCGACATCCAGACTACTGTTTGGAGGCCTGTAGATAACTCCCAAGAGGGACTTTTTACCCTTAGTACAACTTATCTTGTAACTACTATCACTAACTTCATACTAAGGGCATGAAAAAATACGATTCAATTGAAAGGTGGAGGATATTCTCCAGTAGCCCCATTCCAAACAGAATATCTTACTGTATCAGTGTGTACTGCACCATCTAGTGTCTCATTTAAGAACTAACTTCAGACAAGCAAAGTTCGGAAGTTTGATCAGTTGATTGTGTGTGAATTGGTATGTATTCAAAGCCTTCAGGCAGTAAGAAGTTTAGCTCAGAATTCCGGAGTTCTGAAGGAGGGTCACTGGTCGCGAAATGTTAACTCTGATGTCTCACCACTGATGCTGCCGGATTTGCTGAGCTTTTCCAGCAATTTTTGTTTCTGATTTCCAGCATTCACAATTCTTTTGATTTTTATTTGAACTTTTAATGCTCTCCACACTTAGAAACATGAGATCAAACAAAGCAGCCAGGTCAAAAGTGGGGTGGGGTTTGGTCCTAGCCCTTAATTAGTTGACACTGTGTGAGAATCAAAGTTATGGACCAAATGTACCACTGCTCAGTCTGTATCCATTGTACTTTATATTCCAAATTGTTGAGGAACAGGAGAAACAGGAGTAGGCCATTCAGCCCATCATGCCCCCACTATTCATAACAATCTTGGCCGATTGAATACTCATTGCCTTTTACTCACTACATTGCTATTACCCCTTATACCATTGGTAATCAGAACTCCATCAATACAAAGCAATGGGGACAGGGTGAGGATCAGACGCATATTCATTCACACAGTAACACCTTATGACGCCTTGCTTTCACTATGCAATACAGGTATTGGATTCCTCCCCTTTTAAAAGATATAAATACCCTTAGCTCGGAAGGTAAGATAGGGCCAGAGGTGTAAGCACCTGACTCAATACATTTCTAGTGAGAGAATAATCTAAAGTAAATTCATGGCCAGCAACCTCACCTGAAGGTTGCTAGATTAGAGTGATAGAGTCAGAGGATATACAACATGGAAATAGACCCCTGGGTCCAACTCATCTGCTATGACCAGATATCCTAAATTGATATTCTTCCCATTCACCAGCATTTGTCCCATATCCCTTTAAACCCTTCTTATTTACATATTAGCACCATCCCGATGACCTGTCCCACCTGCCAATCTCCTTTCCCACCTATCCACTCCACCCTCCCCCCTGATCTCTCATGATGAAGGGCTTTTGCCCGAAACATCCAATTTCCTGCTCCTCAGATGCCTTTTAAATGTTCTAATTGTATTACCCGTCACTTCCTCTGGCAGCTTGTTCCATACATACACCACCTTCTGCATGAAAATGCTGCTCTTCAGGCCCCTTTTAAATCTTTCCCCTCTCACTTTAAATCATTGCCCTTTACGTTTGGATTTCTCTACCCTGGGGAAAAAACATTTGCTATTCATCCTATCTATGCTCCTTATGACGTTATAAACCTCTATAAAGGTCACCCCTCAGACTCCCGGGGATAAAGCCCAGCTTGTTCTGGCTCTCCTTATAGCTCAAACCATCCAACCCTGCAACATCCTTCTAAATCTTTTCTGCAGCCTTTCAAGTTTAACAACATCCTTCCTAGAGCAGGGAGAACAGAATTGAAAGTAATAGCCTCATCAGTGTCCTGCGCAGCCACAGCATGACCTCCTAACCCTGATAATCAATGCATCGACCAATGAAGGCAAGCATACCAAACACCTTCTTCACCACCCCATCTACCTGTGACTCCACTTTCAAGGAACTATGAACCTGCACTTCAAGGTCTCTTTGTTCAGCAACAATTCCCAGGACCTTAACATTAAGTGCCTATGTTCAGCCCTGATTTCCCTTTCTAAAATGCAGCAACTCACATTTATCTAAATTAAACTCCATCTGCCACTCCTCAACCCATTAGCCCATCTGATCAAGGTCCTGTTGTGCTATGAGGTAACCTACATTGCCAGTATTATAACTATGCTGTAACAGGGGCATTGAACACAAGTCTTCAGTACTATTTCAGGAATGCTGTCAGGGCCCAACATCTGTAGTATTTAGTGTGTTCAGCCATTTCTTAAGACCACGGACAATGAATTAGAGTCAGAGATGTACAGCTTGTAAACAGACTCTTCAGTCCAACTCATCCATGCCAACCAGATATCCTAAATTAATCTAGTCCCATTTGCCAGTACTTGGCCCATATCCCTCTAACTCCTTGCTATTTATGTACCCACACAGATGCCTTTTAAATGTTGCAATTGTACTAGCCTCCACCACTTCCTCTGGCAGCACACTCCATACATGCACCACCCTGTGTGTGAAAACATTCCCCTTAGTTCCCTTTTAAATCTTTCTGATCTCACCCTAAAACTATACCCTCTGATTCTGGCCTGTCACACCCCAGGGAAAAGACCTTGGCTATTTACCCTATCCATGTTCCTCATGATTTTATAAACCTCTATAAGGTCACCCTTCAGCCTCTGACAAAGCAGGGAAAACAGCCGGAGCCTATTCAGCCTCTCCCTACAGGCCAGATCCTCCCATCCTGGCAACATCCCTGAAAATCTTTTCTGAACCCTTTCAAGTTTCACAACATCCTTCCTATAGGTGGGGGACCAGAATTGCACACCATATTCCAAAAGTGGCCTAACCAATATCCTGTACAGCTGCAACATGACTTACCAACTCCTGGCTGAGGGCTAGCATGCGATGCTGGGGGTCTCATGAGGAGGCCTGAGAATAAATATTGTACTAAGATCTAATGAAACATGGAATTTATCTAGCAATATCACATGAGACTTTAGAATAAAGAGATTAATAGTCTGCAAGGAACAGCTGCTTAATATAGATTGAATTAAAATGAAAGACTCTTTGCACAAGAGTGCATGACAGTTTTTTTTCCTTTTCAAGTATACATGCAACATCCTTTTAAAAGTTAGTATTGTTTCAGTTTCCCACCAGTATTTCAGGCAATGCACTTCCGACTGGGATGATTTGCTGCATTAAAAACAATTTCCTATCCACCACCCCAAGATCTTTTCCTCATTACTTGGAATCTGCACACTCTAGTTCTGGGATTTCTTTCAGCAGAAATTTCCCTCTATCTGCTCTAACGTTTTGCACATAAAGAATAATCAAATAAAACCTTGAAAGGAAAACCATCATTAACTTGGAGTAGACTACATTACAAATATGTATTTTTAAATACACGCAAGTCTTTATTTAGGATTCTTCCATGATCAGACATCTCAGCCTGCACATTTGGGGTAGTTTACAATCCACATATCCATTTGAAATAAAATATTTTATTATCTCCCCTTCCATTCTTAACTCAATTTATTAGATTCATAAATGTATTTGCCCAGAAACCTGTGACTATGCTCTGCTTCTTCAACTACGAGGATGAGACACTGTGACTCACAGGTGACCTTGTAGATCACTTACTGCATTTACTATAATTCACATAGTCAGCTACTTCAGGATCAGTATAGCTAGGGTCACCACAGCATGGAGGGATCAGGGATAAACATTGCATGGCCAAAGGCTCACGTATAAAGCTGGCTGGTCCAGCGAGAAATCTTCTAAAGCAGCTTAAAATTAGCTTATTTGGGAAGATTGGTTTCTATGGGAGCTAAAGTGTGCTTTTTCAATGTTCCAGAAAGACAGACGTTAGACCAATGCGAGGTGCTTAATACCTGTGTCTTGCAGATGGACAGGTGGGAACTCAGATAGGCATAATGGCCTTCCCCTGAGTCACTGTATCAGGAAGCAAGGGAATGAATCGAGCTCTTGACCCTCCTGCTTGGTGGCACCAACTTCTAAAAGACAGCAACTGTCTAGTTCCCTGTTCCATTGACCTTGATGAAGTTCAGAGCCTTTGGCTGGCCACACCTCTGGGAGATTGCAGTATTCAGGATGCAGGCTGTTCGACCCATCACCTCTGTGCGCATTTTGGGTTCTGTTAAAAAATTACCTACACTAATCCTATTTCCTCTCCTTTCTTCAAATTTTAAATATGGGAATTGTTTTTCAAATACATATCCAAATGCATTTTCAATGCTATTATGGCCAGTGCCTCAGTAAAACACAACATTCCACGTTCCAGTAACTAGCTACGATAAACTTTTCTTCATTAAGTTTTGTTTCTCTAAATGATATTGCACCACTTATGCTGTTTCTACCAATTCATCAACTCCTGGAAATAATCTTTAGTCATTTATTCTGTCAAAGCCCCTTGATAACTCTTTAAAAAACACACCCAGGCTCATGGTTTCACTGAAGGCTTTACTATTTGAACTATTTCTTCATAACCGTATATGGGTGGTATTTGCCCATATAGGAAACCCTGCTTCTTATTTGTTGTATTTTGCTATTTGTAAGGCCTGTATTTCAAACTTTAATGTTGAAGTATGACAAGGTGTATTTTTTTCCACTCTTTTACTGTAGTGCTTTTTAAATTTTAATTAATTTTCATTCATAATCCCTTAATTAATCTGAACACTGTGGTTCTCATTAATCATAAGCCCCACACCTCTCAGAAAAGTATAACAAAGAGTCTTTGGCTCCCCTGATAATTCAGCGAGTATATCCACAACATCAGTCATACTGATGGAGTCCAGACTTCAAATCCCCGCCTGCTAATTTCGCAGACAATAGCCAGCATGTGTGAAATAACTCCACAGAGGCTGGTATCCCGTCACCAAGTCACCCTTTATCTTCACGTGGCGAGTCCATGACACTGATCCAGCTCCGTGAGAGCCAGCTCTTAGAGTGAACAGTATCTCAGACACTCCTGCTCTTTTATTTCTTAGAATGTCTGACATTCCCCTTTTTTTTAAATCCCCCACACTACCACCTAACTGCCGTAGTGCTTATTTTTTCCCCAGTACCCATGTTGTGTGTGTGCAGGTGTGAGACACAGTGAGAGACACAAGGTGCACGAATCTTTATTCAATTTCCACCACCAGGAAGAAAGGAAACACCCGAATGACCAGTGACAAACACTGCCCTTCACATAAAAGGGCAATGTTGTGTGATCAAACAGTGAAGGGGAGGACAGGGATTAAATCAAAATAGAGTTGGTGGGGGAAATAATGCACTCCATTCCCTGCGGCGCCCACCTCTCCCTGAACAATTGCAGGGTGTTGGTGGACACAGCGTGCTCCTTCTCCAAGGACACCCGGGCTCTAATGTAACTCTTGCTCTTACCGGTCAGCCAGGGCTCCCTGATTGGACCAAATTAACAGCCCTAATTAGGGAAGTCCACCTGGTTGAGCTTGTTACAGTTACTACAGTGTGACATTGAATGAAATAATAGATTTCCTTTGATGTGCAGAGGGGATGTTGCTAAAACTTCCTCCCTTCTAATTCGGACCCGGTCCACATGAGAGAACATTTGGTCAGGTCAGGACCAGGCTGGGAGGCTCACTATTGTTGAACATCTGTTGACAATCAAGGTTCAGACATGCATAATGTCCATTTGGATCCCGAAATCTCCAAGGAATCATCATCTTCTGTTACAGGTTGCTCCATATCCAAAACTGGAATATGCTGTCCAATTGACTTGCCCTTTACTTCACAATTAGTCTGGAACAGAACATGTCCAAGGAATCGTGATGTTTTTAAGATCACATATCTAGGAGTATGCATAGGTCTGTCATGAGATGTCAATGCAGGAGAGATTTTAAGCAACGTGTAAATGTCAGAGGTAGTTTCTTTACTCATACGAGTAGTAGGGATATGGAACACACCGCCTGCAACAGTAGCAGACTCGACAACTTTAAGGGCATTTAAATGGTCATTGGATAAACATATGGATGATGATGGAATAGTGTAGGTTAGATAGGCTTGAGATTGGTTCCACAGGTTGGTGCAATATTGAGGGCCAAAGGCTGTGCTGTAGTGTTCTATGATCTAAATAGAAGGTCTGTAAATGAAAGTCTACAGCTTTTTCAACAAGATCGTATTACGGAGTGATTTGAAAGATAAATCAGGCCCCTTCTGGAAGGCAAAAGAATAATGTGTTATGTCAAAAAGAATGCCCTAATTTCTAATTCCAATCAACTGGGTTAAATAAAATGAAAGTATTGCTGAAAACAAAAATCTGTCTTGCATTCATCAGGATAATTTGCAAGAATACCAACTCAAGGGAAAAACCATCAAGATGTGTCTTTGTTCAACAATCCTCAATTCTATCCTATCAAATGAAAATGAAATATTTTTCTTTTAAACAGACATTGACAAAAAAAACTTTGAAAATATTTCAGAAAATGAACAGGTCTGAGTCTCCTATTGTAGAGCAACCTTTACCACAGCCGTCCCTTGAAGTTAGCAACATGTAAGCATCATCAGGTGAGCACTGCCAAACTACAGTGCTACTAGTCGGCTTGCTTCATATGGATGAGAAGGGGAAATTGTTGCTGCTAGATACCACTGTATAGGCTGACCTAGAGGGGCCCAGAAAATATTCAAAACCATTAGCTAAAATTACCATTTATTTATTTATGCCAGCCTCTGTAGTAAATGAAAACAATGTGAAAACTCAAAACCAAAACAGAAATTGCTACCAAAACTCAGCAGCTCTGGCAGCATCTGTGGCGAGAAGGCAGAGTCAATGCTTCGAGTCCGGTGACTATTCAGACTCTGCTGAAATTTTAAATCCTCTTTGAGGACTGTAATAACAACGGATGCCTAATGTGTAAGTCCCTTATGTCAGGTGCGTTGAAATGTTGCAAATTGTTATAAATACGTTGCATTTTCCTCAGCTTGTTATTTATAATGTGATTTTCATATGGAAAGATACAACGGAGTTTTTGTGCTTGTGAACAACTTAATGGGTGGCTTTATTTTTATATTTGTTCATGGATGTGGGTGAACTTGACCAAGCCATCATGACCCTTCCCAACTGCCCACTTCTTGAAACGCTGTAATCCAGTTACAGGTACACCCACTGTGCTTTTAAGAAGGGAGTTCCATAATTTTCAGCCAGTGACAGAAAAGAAATGGCAGTAATATATCCAAATCAGGATAGTGTGTGTCTTGGAGGTGGCAGTGTGAAACATGCCTCTGCCCTTGTCCTTCTAGATGATGGAGGTCGAGAGTTTGGAAGGTGCTGTCTAAGGCATCTTGATGAATTTTTGAAATGCATGGAAGACGGTGCGAATTGTGAAGGTGTTCATCTGGAGCATCCAACCAAGTGGGCTGCCATGTCACTAATGTTGTTCAACTTTTCACTTGGATGGGTATACCTCCAACACACAAGTGGAGAGTACTCCATCACACGACTGACTTGAGCTTTGTGGACAGATGTCAGGGAGACAGGTGATGGGTCACTTGATGCAGAATTCTTGAAGCATGATGGTCATGCGGAGACGGTTAGATTCTTTCTTGTTGGATATCATCATAGATTAGCACTTGTAGGTGCTATGAATGCTACTTGCTACAAGTCTGCGTATTATTGCGATCTTGCACATATGGACATGGGCTGCTTCGGTATCAGCAAGCATTCTCACTTCTGACTTTCTGATGGAGGGATCATTATTGATGAAATAACTGAAGATGTTTGGGCTCGGGATGTGATTCTGAGGAGCTTCTGCAGAGATGCCCTGATGCTGAGATAACTGACCTCCAACAACCACAACCATTATCCTTTGCAGTAGGTATGATTCTAGTCAATGGAGAGATCCCCCCGCAATTGATTCCTAAAGACTGAAGTTTTGCGAACACTCCTTGGTGCTATTCCCTGTCAAAGCCTGTCACTTGAACCTCATCTCTGGAGTTCGACTCTTTTGTCCACATTTGCCTCATTGTCCATGCAGGATTTCTGACCTTGTCCACCCAGTCCAACACTGGCAGCTCCACATCAGGCCCAACAGAAAAATATCATGGTATACTTTTAATTTGATGCCTCAATCTGGACTTTAGCCCATCTGTGTTTTTCTTAAAGTATTTCCATAATACATTTAAAAACCTGCTGTCCTTAATGCTTTCAGTGCCATAGTTTATTAAACAGCAGTCAAAACAGGTCAATCTCCACATGATGTATTCAGACGGGCAGTACAGTGAAGATTAACTTGCATCAGTCTCTGAGAGACTCTCTCCATTTCTCTGCTAAGCAGTGGCATCCAGCCTGTGGTGGATAATTCGACAAGCGACCAAACTCTGAGCTGGTCCATGTCCTATTCCAAAGTATTAATACCCACATCAACTCAAATGGAATCGTGGCCAAAGGTAGTTCCTCTTTCTCCAACTACCATCACTAAAGTGGCCATTTAGTGAGAGAGAGGGAGAAAGACACACAAAATAACAATTCCGCTTGAGGTGATAACATTTACAAAATTTCCATCGGGGAATACATATATTGCTGGCAGCACTCCACAGATTGAGTAGTTGACTTTGAGACAAATATACCCTCAGTCTTTAGTTTCCCATTAAAGTTTTAATAAACCTTAAAACCCTTCGCTCTATGCACTATATAATTACTTCAATAGATTATGAATGGAGCCCATTTTAAAATACATTCGCCCATTTAAGATTTAGCACCAGAATTCTTATATTTAAGTGTGTTCCAATTAAAATTTAAGGTGGATAATACTACAAGTTTGAGAATTCCACAACTGTAATATTAATTTATAGAAAGTAGGTCCACTGGCTGGGCCACGGTGGCTCAGTGGTTAGCACTGCTTGCCTCATAGCACGAGGATCCCAGGTTCGATTCCAGCCTCGGGCGACTGTCTGTGTGGAGTTTGCATGTTCTTCCCGTGTCTGCATGGGTTTCCTCCGGGTGCTCTGGTTTCCTCCCACAATCACAAAGATGTGCAGATGTGTATTGACAATGTTGAATTGCCCATAGTGTTAGGTGCATTAGTCAGAGGGAGTTGGGTCAGGATGGACTTGTGCCAAATGGCTTGTATCCATACTGTAGGGAATCAATTCTAATCAGACCCAGCCCTTAAAGTGGTGGTGCTGAGCTTCCTTCTTGAACTGCTGCAATTCTTAGGGTGTAGGGACATCCTTATTACTGTTACAAAAGGGGTTCTGAGATTTTCACCTACAAAGTGATAGAATGGTGATATACTGTGCAGTTTTGAAGATATTGGTGGTGGTGTTTCCCATGTGATGCTGGCCTTGTCCTTTCAGGTGTTAAAGGGTGTGGTTCAGTTTTTAAGGAGCCTTGATAAGTAACTACAATGCATCTTACAGCTGGTACACACTGCTGCCGCTGTGGGTCCGTGGTAGTGGGAGTAAGTATTGAAGGTGCTGGACGTGGTGCCAATCAGGCAGCTGCTTTGACCTGGATGGTGTCAGGCTTCTTGAATGTTGTTGGAGCTGCACTCATCCAGGAAAATGGGGAGTATTCCATCACACTCCTGGCTTGTGCCTTGTAGAGGTTTTGGGGAGTCGGGAAATGAGTTACATAGCACAGCATTCTCAGCCTCTGACCTGCTCCTGCAGCTACAGTATGTATGTGACTAATCCAGTTTAATTTCTGATCAATGGAGACCACTACCATCTCGACAAGTAAGGACAACTGGTACATGGAAACACCACCAACTGCAAGTATCCCTCCAAGACACTCACCATCCAGACTTACTTGGAAAAGTAACACCTTTCCTTCACTATCACTATCACTGGTTCACAATGCAAATCCCTCTGTTACAGCATTGGGAGTTCACTGACACCAAAATGGTCTGCAGCGGTTCAAGAATTCAGCATACCATCTGCTTCAAGAGCATCTAGGAAGAGGCAATAAATGTAGGCTCAACCAAATCTCCCAAATGAATAAATAGCAAAATCTGAACTTTCAAGCTGGCTAGGGAGATAGTGAGCTGGAATAACTTTGTGAAATATCAATATTGTTAAACACTCACTTTGCTGAGAAATAGTGTCTTGGAAAGTTTTCAATCAAATACCATACCACTGACCCTGCTCCCTAACAGGCTGGTCAACAAACAAAATTTATGCAGTTTCCAAAAGAAACAAAAACTCCTTTTTTTGAGAAGGCGACCTCACAAGGGGCTGGTTATTTATTTCAACGAGTCCAATTAACAATGCAGATGTCTTCTCTTTCCTAGCCTCCTGCTGCCCACGTGACATACACAATGGATTGGAAGCCAGGGGTCAAAATGCGCAACCTCAATGTCATTTCTTTTAGTCACCCACCTCCTTTCCAACTGGATTCAGTTCACGACAATCTGACCAGGACACTTCTTTATCGATGATAGCAGAATGTAGCTGGATTCTTGGTACCCTGTTTCTGCAAATTGGCCTCCAGTAACCTTTTGTCTCTTTCAAAATCTGAAAGGTGCATTTATAAACTGGAGACAAATCCTCTCCTCGAATCCCATGCCCCCCAACAATCCTCACCTCAATTCCAGCCCCTTGTAACTACATTCAGGGTTAGAATGAATAAGCAAAAGGATGAAAAAAAAGACTGAGGAGATGCTGGAAGACTGCAGGTAAATTGATTTAGAAGTATTTGCTTGCTCTGAGGATAACTACAGACACAGTTGCACTGAAAGGCATGTTTTGATGCTGCAACCTTACCCATTTCAATCATTCTTTGGCATTGTACTCCACTGTACCTATAGGTACATAGAACATTATAGCACAGTGCATGCCCTTCAGTCCTCAATGTTGTGTCGACCTATGAAACCAATCTGAAGCCCATCTAATCCACACTATTCCATTATCATCCATATGTTTATCCAATGACCATGTAAAGGCCCTTAAAGTTGTCAAGTCTACTACTGTTGCAGGTAGGACATTCCATGTCCTTACTACTCTGAGTAAGGAACCTACCTCTGACATCTGTCTTATATCTATCACCCCTCAATGTAAAGCTATGTTCCCTCCTGCTTTACATCACCATCCAATGAAAAAGGCTCTCACTGTCCATCCTACCTACTCCTCTGATCATCTTGTATGACTCCATTAAGTCACCTCTCAACCTTCTTCTCTCGAATGAAAACAGCCTTAGGTCCCTCAGCCTTTCCTCACAAGACCTTTCTTCCATACCAGGCAACAACATCATGGTAAATCTCCTCTGCAACCTTTTCAATGCTTTCACATCCTTCCTATAATGCTGCAACCAGAACTGTATGCAATACTCCAAGTGCGGCCGCACCAGAGTTTTGTACAGCTGCAACATGACCTCATGGCTCCAAACCTCCATCCCTCAACCAATAAAAGTTAACACACTGTATGCCTTCTCAACAACCCTATCAACCTGGGTGACAACTTTTAGGGATCTATGGACACCAAGATCTCTCTGCTCATCCACACTACCAAGAATCTTACCATTAGCCATACTCTGTATTCCTGTTACTCCTTCCAAAGTGAATCATCCCACACTTTTCCACATTAAACTCCATTTGCAACCTCTGAACCCAGCTCTGCAGCTTATCTATGTCCCTCTGTACCCTGCAACATCCTTCTGCACTGTCCATACTCCACAAACCTTAGTGTCATCTGCAAATTTACTAACTCATCCTTCTACGCCATCATCCAGATCATTTATAAAAATGGCAAACAGCAGTGGCCCCAAAACTGATCCTTGCTACACTATTAGTAACTGAACTCCAGGATTAACATTTCCCAACAACCACCACCCTCTGTCTTCTTATAACTAGCCAATTTCTGAATGAAACCACTAAATCACCCTCAATCCCATGCCTCCGTATTTTCTGCAATAATCTACCGTGGGGAACCGTATGCTTTACTGAAATCCATATACACCACATCAACCACTTTACCCTCATCTACCTCTTCGGTCACCTTCTCTAAGAACTCAATAAGGTTTGTGAGGCATGACCTACCCTTCACAAAACTGTGTTGACAACCCCTAATCAAATTATTCTCTTCTAGATGATTATAAATCCTACCTCTTCTAATCTTTTCCAACACTTTACCCCACAACTGAAATAAGGCTCACTAGTCTATAATTATCAGAGTTGTCTCTACTCCCCTTCTTGAACAAGGGGACAATATTTGCTATTCTCCTGTCTTCTGGCACTATTCCTGTAGACAATGACGACATAGTCTATGACAATTAAATTACTTTCCAATATTTGTTGAAAGCAATTCCATCTATAATGCATAGATTACGTTTGGTAAGACTATGTATATGATAATTTAAATATTTCTCAGTGAACACCCAAAGGCTAACCATCTTAGCTAATGTAATGCATAAATTTTATGCCAGTCTATTTATCTCTGCCATAGATGAGTGCACATCACTGTTATTTCAGGAACAAACAGTTTCTTGTGAAGTATTGCCCTACATCATCACAAGTGCATATCAGCAATCAAATCTCTAAATATTCTATCAATCAAATAGATGGTTCTTTGGAGACCAAATAAGCAGTGCTTAAAGGTGAAAAAGATGAACAGAACAATCATTTCAAAAGTGGAAGATGCTCAGTACTCACTCAATGGTGAAGGACAGATGACAACCTGAGAGGACCATAGCAGGTGAAAAATCCCTGCACTATAATTATCTTTTCATTCAATATGCGCTGAATCCTGATAGCCTTCAGTCTAATCTTCTAAGCTTATTCTATCAAAAGCAGATATTAATGATATAGAAGCAAGTACTAGAAAAAGGATTATACAAAAGGCACAAGGCTGAACGACACAGTGTGCCACCAGGTGTACCGACTGCTCAGTATTAAGAATCACAAATTAATTTGATTTTAATTGTATTTTCATTCCTTATGTCATCTGTGACAATGCATCATACTACAAATATGAAAGGATTTAATGAGCATGACTAATAGATGGAGGCCACCTTTGAAAAATACAGAAAAATGACAGTTGGCTGAAATTTCTCTGACCCTTGCAAGTGATATTATCATATTTCAAAAATATCACTTACTTCCAAGGTCAACGTTTCACATCCCATTCTGTTTTTTGCATATTTTTAATCCCTGATATGTGAGATAAGGTGAAAGCAATCATAACGCTAGGATAAATTGCATTCAGCATCAGCAGAATATGATGACCCTATTTGTAACAACCCAATTTCATCCAACCTTGTTTGCAAAGAGAGCCTTTAACGGAGATGAAAGTGTGTGTTGCTAGGAATCCATTTGATTTCAAGCCTTGGAAATCTTCCTCAACTACCCATTTATCTATCTGCTGGAGGGAACCACAGTACACATAGAGTCACCTGAAGGCTACACAGAAAAACCGATGTCACAGAGACAGAGATTATGTGATAAAGTAAAGAACTGGGAATTGTGGTTGCTTACATTCTTCCCTCCACATTACATTCAAATGTAATGTTCGGCTCAGTAAACCGTGCGGCTTCCTCAGTCTTCATGATAAAATACAACTTGAGGAAGCTATAAAACAGCAAAATCCAGAAACATTTCCAGCTATTAAAATGGCCAAACGCACCCCAGTTCTACATTAAGGATCAACTGCTTCCAGCATGAAACGACATTCACAGGTTGCGTCTTAAATTAATTCTTCCACTCCCATTTTCTCCTTTCCCTTCTTGAAGTGAGGGCCAACACTTTAATGAATGCTGATGTCAAGCAGGAATATATAAACAAGGCAGACAAGAAACACCAAGTGCTGGAAATGTGTTGCTGGAAAAGCACAGCAGGTCAGGCAGCATCCAGGGAACAGGATGCTGTTCCCTGGATGCTGCCTGACCTGCTGCCCTTTTCCAGCAACACATTTCCAGCTCTGATCTCCAGCATCTGCAGACCTCACTTTCTCCTCAAAGAAACACCAAGTGGTCCACCCAGCCTCTCACATCATTACAATGCCTGCTGCATCACCTCAAATGACTCAAACTCCAGAAGGGCTCATGCCCGAAACATCGATTCTCCTGCTCCCTGGATGCTGCCTGACCTGCTGTGCTTTTCCAGCAACACATCTTCAGCTCTGATCTCCAGCATCTGCAGTCCTCACTTTCTCCTCAAACTCCAGATGTCAAGTCGTTACCTGGAAACTGAAAAACCCAGTTCAACAACCTGGAGTCAGTTCAGAAAAATCTCTCTGGGAAATGTCTCCAGAAAACTGAAACCAGTCCAGGAAATTACATTCATCACAACATGGATGGTTTGGTACTCACGCTTTCACTGATACAAACTCCAGCACAGTTAGGGAACTATTCAATTCACTCTCCAAACTTCCTGTAATTCCCACTTTTGTGGAGTTTTGGGATTACTAGCTCGGCTAAAATTTGGCCATCCCTAATTGCCCTCAAAAGTCAGATGTGAGCTCCTTTCTTGGATCGTCATTTGGGCTTGGAGGAAGTTCAGGATTTTGACCCAATGACAGTGAAAGAACTGCAATATAGTTCCAAGTTCAGAGTGTAGTTTGGAGGGAAAATTGCAAAGTGGCATTTCTTGCGGTCTCTGGTCTTTCTTGCTCATTGAGGTAGCGAGTCTGGAAGGTGCTGTTGAGTGGGGCTTACTTGCAGTGCACTTTTTATATGATATACTGCTGACATTGTGCGTGAGTGGAAGGATAGTGTGCCAATCAACCGGACTGTTTTTCTTGGATAGTATGAATCTTGAATTGTCGTTGGAGCAGCACTCGTCCAGGCAAGTGGGTAGTGTTCCATCACATTCCTGATTTGTGACTTATGGATGATGGACAGGAATTGAGAAATCAGAAGGTAAATTACTTATCTCAGAATTTCATCCTCTGACCTGCTCTTATAGCCTTATCCAATAGAGTTTCTGGACATTGGTCGTTTTATTTAAAGTTGGGAAAACAACGATATCAATTCTGAAAGTTAATTCTTTATGTTGCATATCAAAAACTTACCGTTAACCATCTTCCCACAGGCTTTTGACTGTATATACAGAATAGGTAGAAATTTCTGTGAATTATATCAAACATACATTGCTGTTTCTTAAGTAGTGCCAAAATCCTGGAGCTCCCTCCCTCACAGCATCTTGGGTGCACCCATACCCAAACATGTGTCTTAAAGAGGCAGCTCAACACCATCTACTCAAGGGCAAGAAGTATGAGTAATAAATGTTTCCCCAGTCAACGACGCCCACACCCCATGAGTGAATTAAAAGGAAATCCAAAAACAAACTGATTTCCTTGTTGTCAAGATAATTTAAACTAGAATTTGTTGTTGTAATTCTCAGTCAAGTACAAATAATTTTTGCAACAAAAGAATTAAAATTCTTCACCTAACTAATTCTATTAGTTTTAAAATGGTGATGGAAAAGGATAGACCAGATCTAAAAGTTAAAGTACTAAATTGGATGAAGGCTAGTTTTGACGGTATTAGGCCAGAACTTCCAAAAGCTGATTGGGAGCAGATATTCGCAGTTAAAGGGACAGCTGGAAAATGGGAAGCCTTCAGAAATGAGATAATGGGAGTCTAGAGAAAGTGTATTCTTGTCAGGGTGAAAGGGAATGCTGGATGGCTGAAGAAATTGAGGGTTTGATGAAGAAAGAGAATGAGGCATGTGTCAGGTATAGACAGGATGGATCAAGTGAATCCTTAGAAGAGTATAAAGACAGTAGGAATATACTTGAGAGAAATCTGGAGAGCAAAAAGGGAACATGAGATAGCTTTGGCAAATAGAGTTAAGGAGAATCCAAAGGGTTTTTACAAATTCATTAAAGACAAAAGGGTAACTAGGGAGAGAATAGGGCCCCTCAAATATCAGCAAGGTGGCCTTTCTGTGGAACCACAGGAGATGAGGTAGGGGCGTGGGGGAGGTAATAAATGGGTATTTTGCATCAGGATTTATTGTGGAAAAGGACATGGAAGATATAGACTGTAAGGAAATAGATGATGACATCTTGCAAATGTCCATGTTACAGAGGAGGAAGTGCTGGATGTCTTGAAATGCATTAAAGTAGATAAATCCCCAGGACCTGATCAGGTGCACCCTAGAACTCTGGGAAGCTAGGGAAATGATTGCTGGGCCTTGAACCGAGATATTTGTATCATCGATAGTCACAGGTGAAGTGCCGGAAGACTGGAGGTTGGCTAACGTGGTGCCGCTGTTTAAGAAAGGTGGTAAGGACAAGCTAGGGAACTATAGACCAGTGAGCCTGACGTCGGTGGTGGGTACATTGTTGGAGGGAATCCTGAGGGACAGGATGTACATGTATTTGGAAAGGCAAGGACTGATTGGGGATAGTCAACATGGCTTTGTGCGTGGGAAATCATGTCTCACAAACTTGATTGAGGTTTTTGAAGAAGTAACAAAGATAATCGATGAGGGCAGAGCGGGTAGATGTGATCTATATAGACTTCAGTAAGGTGTTCGACAAGCTTCCCCATGGGAGACTGGTTAGCAAGGTTAAATCTCACGGAATACAGGGAGAACTAGCCATTTGGATACAGAACTGGCTGAAAGGTAGAAGACAGAGGAGGGTGGTGGAGGTTTGTTTTTCAGATTGGAGGCCTGGTGACCAATGGAGTGCCACAAGGATCGGTGCTGGGTCCACTACTTACCGTCATTTATATAAATGAATTGGATGTGAGCATAAGAGATATAGTTAGTAAGTTTGCAGATGATACCAAAATTGGAGGTGTAGTGGACAGCGAAGGAGGTTACCTCTGATTACAATAGAATCTTGATCAGATGGGCCAATGGGCTGAGAAGTGGCAGATGGAGTTTAATTTAGATAAATGTGAGGTGCTGAGTTGGGAGGTCATGTTGCGACTGGACAGGATGTTGGTTAGGCTCCATTTGGAATATTGCGTGCAATTCTGGTCTCCTTCCTATCTGAAGGTTGTTGTGAAACCCTAAAGGGTCCAGAAAAGATTTAGAAGGATATTGCCAGGGTTGGAGAATTTGAGTGAAAGGGAAAGGTTGAATAGGCTGGTGCTGTTTTCTTTGGAGCATCAGAGGCTGAGCGATGACCTTATAGAGGTTTATAAAATCATGAGAGGCATGGATAGGATAAATAGACAAAATCTCTTCCCTGGGGTGAGGGAGTCCAGAACAAGAGGGTTTAGGGTGAGAGGGGAAGATATGAAAGAGACCTAAGGGGCAACTTTTTCACGCAGAGGGTGGTACATGTATGGAACGAGCTGCCAGAGGATGTGGTGGAGGCTAGTATGATTGCAACATTCAAAAGGCATCTGGATGGGTATATGAATAGGAGGGGTTTGGAGGGATATGGCCAGATGCTGGCAGGTGGGTCTAGATTGGGTTGGGATATCTGGTCGGCACGGGTGGGTTGGACCGAAGGGTCTGTTTCTGTGCTATACATCTCTATGACTCTAACTGTGTGATTGGACTCTAGGGAGTAGCAGTTATTAATTATGTATGCTCAGTAATCATGTTAAAGCTCCTTTCCCAATATTAGTGCTTTGATCGTGTGCATAGTCCAATTTAGAACTGAATAGGACAATGGGGATGGCAGTGCAAATGGAACTGTGTGCTGGGCATAATTGAAACAGTTCAATGGGCAAGGCTCCAACACCAAAATCCAGTAGGGCCTTGGCTTCCTCCTTTGGAGATCCAAAGCCTTCCTGATCCCAAATTCAGTCATATGCATGAGCATGCTACTTGCTTACAACAAATACAAGACTACAGCATAATGCTCGAAATAATCACCCTGCCCTCCAGGAGGTAGATGAAAATCAGTTGTGATAGAAGGAAGGAAAGCAGCTATTTGTCCCTGGTCTTGTGCAGACCTGACTGTTAGAGGCAGCGCTATCACAAGGCGAGTGCAGGCACCTGGGGGAAATCACACCACTTGGGGCCTCCTCCCACCCCTCCCCCTCTCTGTGAAGCTGCTATACATTAATGATGTCTCACTGCCTGCAAGCGAAACCGAAAATCATACAAAACGTCGTTATGGTGCCTCTCTCACTAATCCAATTGAAACCTCTCGTTCGTCCCAGGGCCCATCACAAGAGCCATCAATTGACCCCCAGGGTGATCTCCCTCTGTGAGGGATGGTTCTGGCTGAAGGTCATAAAAAAGAAACCCAAAACCTATTCAGAGTTATATATTTGTGTCACTAGAAGGAACATCATCACTGAAAATGTAAATTATCCAACACTTATCTATGTTTATCATACACAGAATACCGAAGTTAAGTATAATTTCACTACAGTATTTCTCAGCGATCAATAATGTTAACTAACATCAATTGGCAATGTCATTAAAGAACGTTTTATTAACTGCAAATTGCCAAAGGTCATTGGACAAAAACTTTGATATATTTTTTTTAGAAACCTAATCCACGTCCACCTTCTATGCTTCTAAATCACACGATTTGAATTGATGTCAACCCCATTAAAATAAATCTCTACAATCGTCCGAGTAAAGAATCACTTTGTTTTCAAAAATAACATCTATGGGTTTGGGGACTAGCTGGAGAAAGCACAATGCATATGTCAGAAGATAAAAGCTTATTTTAGCGAAACATGATTGTATCGTAGTAGAAAGAGCAAGAGTAGCACACAGATGGGAATCTCGGAAAATTAGCCATTGGCATTTTTGAGTGTATGTTTACCTGATGGTTTTTTTTTATTATTCATTCACAGGACGAGGGTGTCACTAGCTTGGCCATTCATTGTCCATCCCTAATTGCCCAGAGAACAGTCAAGAGTCAACCATATTGCTGTGGGTCTGGAGTCACATAGGCCAGACTAGGTAAGGATGACAGTTCCTTCCCTAAAGGGCATTAGTGAATCAGGTGGGTTTTTCCTGACAATCAACAGATTCACGGTCATTAGACTCTTAATTCCAGATTTGATTGGACTGAAATTCCATTATCTACTATGGCAGGATTCGAACCCTGAATATTTTTCACAGCCCAGCGATAATAACACGAGGCCATTGCCTGCCCTTTTCTGCTCAGCTGCTGATATCCTCCAAAGTCCAGGATACACTCACTCCCGCTGAGCCAGAAAGGTGCAACCAGATTTTTTTTTAAAAATTGCCAGGTACTCCACTTTCTAAAGTCATAGAGTCATAGAGCTGTACAGCATGGAAACAGACCCTTTGGTCCAGATATGCCAACCCAATCTAGTCCCACCAGCCAGCACCCAGCCCATTTCCCTCCAAACCCTTCCTATTCATATACCCATCCAAATGTTGTAATTGTACCAGCCTCCACCACTTCCACTGGCAGCTCATTCCATACACGTACTTTCAAGTTTCACAACATCTTTCTGATAGGAAGGAGACCAGTAGTCATGTGGGAGGAGGTCTTTCTTCAGGAACTAACTGCCAGATCTTTTCCTAGGGAGAGGGCAGCCACCCAGGAGGGACCACCTACCCCTGCTGCAAGTTCAAACAAAAATCAGCGGATGAGAGTCGATGGGTGCCAAGTGTGACCACTCTTGCTATTGTGTCTGTTTTAACAGCAACTCAATATCCCATCTCTAAACAGGACACCTAAACTGACCATTTGAGTTGGGGGTTAGAAGGTGGTCAACTCCTTTAGGTTCGTAGCCTGACATGGCTGTCTTCAGGGAACAGGGGTTCAGTTAGGTCAATTAGCTGGACTATAATGCCAACAGCATGGGCTCAATTCCCACATTAGCTGAGTTTCCCATGCATCATTCCCCTTTTCTAACTCTCCCCTCATCTGAGGCACGGGGACCCTTGGGTTAAAACCCCACCAGTCAGCTCTCTCTTTAATGATAGAGCAGTCCTGTGGTCTGGTTGGACTATGGCAACTTTACCTTAACACCAGGGAAGCAAAGATTAGAATCCAAAACCACACACAAATGCAGCAAATACCAACCAAGCCTCCGTAAACACTGTGGTTGATTTTAAAAATCAGTCTTCTAATGGTGCCAGATTAGATTGGATGGGAGTGGTGGTTGTGTGAAGGAACTGGGTCAAAAGTGGATTGACCTTTTTAAGGGAGTCAGAATATGTTCCTACCATCCCCCAATATGTCTTGCCTGAATTCACACACGGGTAGGATGCTGGTTTCCAACCACTCCAGGTAAGAGAGATCCAATTTCAATAACAAAATCGCATGTCAATGATCTTAACTGTAGTGAAAACTGGCCAAGGCATAAAAGAGCTGCTAAAACACTGTCCGGCTGGTTTTCTGATCGTGGTGTCAGCCAATTGCATTCCCATTGCATTTGAGTTTGGGGTGGCACGGTGGCTCAGTGGTTAGCACTGCAGCCTCACAGCGCCAGGGCCTGGGTTTGATTCCTCTTTGAGTGACTGTCTGTGTGCAGTTTGTACATTCTTCCCATGTCTGTGGGGGTTTCCCTGGGTGCTGTGGCTTCCTTCCACAGTCCAAAGATGTGCCGGTAGGTGGAGTTGCCCAAAGTGTCCAGAGGGTGTGCAGGCTAGGGAAATACAGTGTCACAGGGATAGGGGATGGGGATGGGTGGGATGCTGTTTGGAAGGTCAACGCAGACTCATTGGGTCAAATGGCCTGCTTCCAAACTATAGGGATTCTATCGTGGGTTGACTTACTTACAAAGGCAGTGAAGGTAAAATTAACATTTTTTTTAGAAAAAGGATCTTGCTTTAAACCAAAATGTTTTGGAATCAATTTTTTTTTGTCTATCTTTAATTATATGTTAGTAATTTTTGGGAGAGTGCACAGAG
Organism: Chiloscyllium plagiosum; assembly: GCF_004010195.1. Classification (NCBI taxonomy): domain Eukaryota; kingdom Metazoa; phylum Chordata; class Chondrichthyes; order Orectolobiformes; family Hemiscylliidae; genus Chiloscyllium; species Chiloscyllium plagiosum. The sequence goes on along the minus strand of NC_057711.1, from coordinate 138,383,558 downwards.
GCCAGGTTTCCCTGTGTAAATGCCATTCTCACTGCACCTTCAGAACTGGGAAACTGGCAAAATAGGAGTCACAGCAGAGAGGCAAGAGCAGCATTGGATACATCGTTTCTTCAGCTGCCCAGACCGTTTTCTTTTATTCATTCACGGGACCTGGTAATCCCATCCCATTACCCATCCCTAACTGCCCAGACAGCAGTTCAGTGACTCCGACGTTGCTGCAGATCTGGAGTCGAGAGTGTGGTGCTGGAAAAGCACAGTAGGACAGGCAGATCTGGAGTCACATGTAGACCAGGTAAGGTCAGCGGTTTCCTTCCCTAAAAGGACATTAGTGAACCAGATAGGCTTTTCCCGACAATTGGCAACGATTTCATGATCATAAACACCTCTAATTCCAGATACTGATTTGAATCCGGGTTCCCTCGAACATTACCTGAGTCTCTGGATTATCAGTCTAGTGATGATACTACTAGGCTATCGCCTCCCCTTTAAAGTGTATAGTACAGCAGTATAATATATCAAAAAGGAAACATACAATTTATTGAGGCTAGTCACAAGGTTTAAGTTATCAGGGACAAATTCTTTAAACACAGGTCTTAAGGAGTTAATTTAGCAGACAGATTTATGCAGCAAACCTGTGAAGCAATCAATCAAGATCGATTTGTTATTTATTGAGCAGAACAAGAGGGAGGTAATTTATGGAGATGAATTGATTAGTTTGTAAATTGCAGTGCTGTATAATTATTGAGTATAGCTGGATCTAACGTTTAATGGGTTATATCTTCCTTCCATGCCCTAATGCTATTTTCCTGGAATTCACCATTTCTTTATTCGAATTGTATCCCATTTCAAACCCAGTTACTCTTAACGTACAACATATTTTTAAAAAGTCCCAAAGATATTATTAACCCATAGAGTAAGTTTAAATGTTTAAAAGGATTTAGATTCAATAAGACCATAAGGAAAACAGACTTATAAACAAAAAAAAAAGCATTGTCACAATATGGTTAAGCCCATATTGTACTGCAGTGTTTTAACCTTAATCTGTATAAAACAATTTTGACAGTAAACAAGGACCCTTTTTCATATAAAATCATGGGATTATAACAGAAGCAACCAATTAGCTCAGACTAACGTGCAGATAAAGAGGCATAAGTCAAGTTATGCATATTGGCACAGATCACCTGAAACACCTGTAGAGAAAATTGTTCTCAATGTCAATCACATACATAAGCCAACAGCAGTACATACCCAACATCTTTTTTATATATAAAAAATACTGACTTAATTTGGTCCCTCAGCATTTGCAGTATTTTTTTCTCCAGGAGTGAAAGACAAGCATGAAGTGATGCACCTGTAGAGGGATGTTTTTACAGCTGTCAGCTGATTTGGGAAAAAAAAGGATGGAAAATCAACATCATTGGTAGGTACAGCTCCCAGTACCCTATAGATGGTCCAGCCCATGTGATCTCATTGTTCCACACACAACATATATGTAGAACATTGATAGAGTGTTTTCTGTATAGAGTATAAATGCTGATTGCATTGTGATTATATTGGGTATGATAATACTCATATTACTGCTTTCATAGGCGAGGGTTCAGAAGAGATTTACCAGGATGTTGCCGGGTATGGAAAGTTTGAGTTATAAGGAAAGGCTGGGAATTTTTTCCACTGCAGTGTAGGAGGTTGAGAGACGGCTTGATAGACGTTTATAAAAGCCTGAGGGGTATAGATAGGATTAATAGTAGGTGTCTTTTGCCTAGGATGGGGATTTCAAGACTAGGGGGCACATTTTTAAGGTGAGAGAGGGAAGATTTAAAAAAAAGACATGAGAGGCAAAGCTTTTACACACAGCGTGGTTCACATGTGAAATGAATTTCCTGAGGAAGTGATGGATGCAGGTACAATCACAACGTTTAAAAGACATTTGGATAAGTACATGAATATGAAAGGTTTGGAGGGATATAGGCCAGGAGCAGGCAGGTGGGACTAGTTTGGGATTATGTTCAGCATAGACTGGTTGGACCGAAGGGTCTGTTCCCATGCTGTATGACTGTATGAAAGGCGGGCCTGGACAATTAATGTGTAAAAACATGGAAATCAAATCTCATCAGGGTGGTTTAAGGTTTTGAATTCATTGAAGGAATTTGAGTCCAGAGGTGGGGATGAAATATTCTCAGATTGTTCCCCCTCCCTCACCACCATCCACATTGATTTGAACATTTACTTTGTATTTGTAATCTTTCCCAGGGAATCACACATGGTTTTTGAGTGGGATGGAGATCATAGGTAGAGTAATATAGAATTGTGGGCAGTAGTCTGGATGGAGCAGAGATCGTGATGTGCCCACCATTATTCTTAAGTTTATAAGAAAGTCTACTGCCAATTTCTCAGCATAACTCGGAGTAAGCATACATCCAAAGGAATATACTGCACAATCTTTGATGGCATTTGATGGACTGACTGGACATCAGTGAGAGGCGTGGAGGGAAAATGGGAGATGGGGGAAGAGAGGCGTGGAGTGACTGTTGAGAGCTCCCCTGTCCAAAATCCTGCACCCTTCTTAGAATTCCTACAGTGTGGAAGCAGGCCATTCGGCCCATCGAGTCCACACCAACCCTCCAAAGAGCATCCCATGCTCCCTACCCTATCACTGTAATTCTGCGTTTACCATCTAACCTGCACATCCTGGGCACTATGGGAAATTTAGCATGGCCAATCCACCTAACCTGCACATTTTTGGATTGCGAGAGGAAATCGGAGCACCCAGACATGGGGAGAATGTGCAAAATCCACACAGACAGTCGCCTGAGGCTGGAATCGAACCTGTGTTCCTGGTGCTGTAACATGGAGCCACCATGCCGCCAAACAACTCTCCACGCACTGTCCCACCCAGTCATCGATGGATTGCTGTTTGTGGTCCTTGGAGGTTGGCAAATATCTTTCCTGCAGTAAGCATAGCCTCCATTGTAAGCTTCACCAACTGCCAGCAATTGGACAGCCTTCTACCCCAGGGTCATGATTCCGGGATAACTGGACAGTGCCTCATCGCTGTTCAATTGGTTGGCAATTCATCAGGCCTTTTTAAAAAGAGTGGGTCCCTCATCTGCAGTCTAGCCAACATACAACAGCCCAGATATGAGAGAGGATTTCACCCACAGAAATATGCACTCACCCAACTGCACAAGTACCCACTTGAACAAACAAAAGATGGTGGATAGCTGTCATACAGAACAGAAAACGATGAGAAACTCAATAGGACTGGCATGATCTGCAGAGAGAGAAGCAGAAATAGTTTTGAGCCCATTATCTTCTTCAGCGAACCATCATAACGGATTCAAAAGATTAACTCCATTTCCTCGTCCACTGAAGTTGCCAGTCCTGCTGAACAGTTGAGGATCTCCATGGTGGACAGGCAGGAGGCTGGAGAAACATAGCAAGCCTGTCAATGTCAGGAGGTGGAGAAGTCGACATTTCAGGTGTAACCTTTCTTGAGGATCTCCATGGCAATGACTTGTGGAATCAGAAGTCAATGCTGCAATTGGTGTGTCAATGCTATCACCGTGTGCAGAATATTGGAGCAGTTACATGTGCGATGTAGAGGGAATGTTACCGCTGTGTTAGATTCTCTATAAACTGCACATTGCATTGTCCCTGTAGGTTAGACCATAGAATAAGGTGATTCAGGGTCTCCTATTCAGTCCACAGAGTCTGCTCTGCCATTCAATCATGGCTGATAGGTTTCTCAACCCTATTCTCCTGCCTTCTCCCTGTAACCTTTGATCCTCTTTCTAATCAAGAACATCTCTCTCTCGGTCTTAAATACGGTTTTCTGTGGCAATGAGTTCCCCAGATTAACCACCCTCAGGCTGATGATATTCCTCATCTCAGTTCTAAATAGTTGTCCCTTCACTCGGAGGCTGTGCCCTCGGGTCCTAGTCTCTCCTACTAATAGAAACATCATCCCTACATCCACTCTATCCATACCTCTAATTCTCTAAGTTTCAATCAGATCTCTCATTTTTCTCAATTCCACTGAGTATAGACCCAGTTTTCTCTTCCAATTTCTCCTTAACTGCGTCCTATATCTACCCCCCCTTAATGGAAACATCATCCCTACATTCACTCTATCCATACCTCTAATTCTCTAAGTTTCAATCAGATCTCTCATTTTTCTCAATTCCACTGAGTATAGACCCAGTTTTCTCTTCCAATTTCTCCTTAACTGCTGATCATAGTGACAAGCTTTTTTTCCCCAGGATCATTCTTATAAACCTTCCCTGGACCCCCTCCAATGCCAGCACACCTTTCCTTAGATACAGAGCCCAAAACTAGTCACAATAATTCCAATTCCAAGCTGAATAAATTGACTTCATTTTTTCCAAAGGCTTCAAAACTGTGTTTCATATTCCAATTTCGAATCTATAGGCCAATTCGTTAATTTTATTAAAAATAGATTGATTTCCGTCATAAGCTGGTCCTTAACAATCATGTCGACTGTAGGGGAAAGGGATGGAAAAGGCAGATGTAGCTGTTGTTTTCATTCTTTGTGAATTCTGTACATATCAAAGACAAGGCCTTCAGTCGTTGGAATGAAGCAGAAAGTTCTGGGTG
>NC_057711.1:138359913-138378918 GCF_004010195.1 Chiloscyllium plagiosum | reverse complement strand
GGGAACGGGGGTGGGGGTGGGGAATGGGAGTGCTAAGTTAAACTTTAAATGAGGAAGAAAAGAAAGCAGTTACATCTTGTCCAGTCAACTGGTCTCAATGAAAAACAACAACGATGTACAGCAAACATTGTTTTGACTGGCACCCTCAATAAACCGGAAAGAAAACCACGCATCTCAAATATTGTGAAGTTTACCTTATTATTCTGCCCAATTACTACAGTTTTAAAATTGATTTGCCTCAATCTAAATTTACTTGTTCACTCAAACAGCCACACGAAATATCAACAGTTGATACAATTTCTCCTCAAATACCACAATCTACCGCCATGTCTGAGTAGTCATAGAACATAGAACAATACAGCACAGAACAGGCCCTTCAGCCCTCGATGCTGCGCCGACCTGTGAACTAATCTAAGCCCATCCCTCTACACTATCCCATCATCATCCAAGGATTGTTTAAATCTCCCTAATGTGGCTGACTTAACTACATTGGCAGGCCCTTACCACTCTCTGAGTATAGATTCTGCTAGTGTGAGGGTGAGAGTGAGAAGGCTCTCTACCAGAAAGCTTCATTTAAGACAAAGTTACATTATTATTTAAATGATTTCTGCTGTAAATAATGTCTAACAGCGGTGTGTATACCCCCTGCATTACATTTCTATTCCTTCATGTGTGTTTCACATTGATTAGATGGACCTCTTGATTATCCAGAACATTTGACCAACCAGCACACTCCTGGTCCCGGCTAATAAAAGATTTATCATACTTTAATCAGAAAATTTTCCACTGCATTTTTGCACCCCTATTGGAACAGAAAGCTGATTGGTGTGCCAAACTTCACAACCGTAAAATGTTCCTTAGCTCCAACACCAAAACCTTACAACATGAAGGGAGATTCTTGGAGCCTGTCTACTCTTCAAAAAAAAAGTATCCAATTAATCCCAATGTCTGCTCTTTCCTCAGAAAACTTTGCAATTATATTCCTTTTATAGTAGATATTCAACTCTCTTTTGGAGAGTTGTTTCAGATAGTTGTTTCCACCAAATGAATTTCTCTAATATATTTTTGTTTTGAAAATGTTGTAATTCATGGAAACGATAGCTAATGGAGATTGTCCTAAGGGTGGTCAGTGTAGCAAGACAAAGGACTCTAGTGAGTGCAGGGGACATGATATGAAGTTGAACTAAAGTGATGTCTCTGTTTAATGTGTTATACCAAGTGTGGAAGCACTTTGTGCAATCTCAAATGGAAGATAGACAGTCCCAGAATAGAACAGTGACGCAAATTAAATTATATTAGCAAATGCTTTTGTCAGCAATTCTACCCAACACCCAGAAAAGACAGAAAATTTGCAGGCCTGCTTCTAAATAATTTTTCATGTTTTCCCACCTGAAAAAAATTAAGTTACTGTTGTACAAACACAACTTAAATAAATGTGGACTCAATACATTAAAATAAACCCAAATCTGGCTCAGAATTCTGGCCCAAACAGTGAGTTAATTGCTATAGCTGACAATCGTTATTGACATAGTTTTTTCTTTAATTTCACACATCGCTAATAAAATTAAGTATCAAGCACCAAAAGAACAAGTATATTATCTCACATTAAAATTAATGTAACCCATGTGTTTTCTGCTCATTTGTATGTTTTAGGCACATTAATCCTACCAGGATAGAGCCAAAGTCAAAGTCAGAGTTGCACATCCTGGAAACTGACCCTTCGGTCCAACTCATTCATGCTGACCAAGTTTCACAAACTAAACTAGTCCCACTGCTAGCATTTGGCCCATATCCCTCCAAACCCTTCCTATTCATGTTCCCATCCAGGTACCTTTCAAATGCTGTAATTGTACCAGCCTCCACTACTTCCTCTGGCAGCTCATTTCATACACGTACTCTCTGCGTTAAAAAAAATCCCTTAGGTCCCTTTTTCTCTTTCCCCTCTCACCTTAAGACTCCCCCACCCCAGGGAAAAGAACTTGTCTATTTACCCTATCCATGTCCCTCATGATTTTATGAATCTCGATATAGTCACCCCTCAGCCACTGATGTTCCAAGGAAAACAGCCCCAACCCCTTCAGCCTCTCCCTATAGCTTAAACCTTCCAACCCCAGCAACGTCCTTTCCAATCTTTTCTGAACTCTTTCAAGTTTACCATCTTTCCTAAAGCAGAAAGACCAGAATTGAATGCAATACTCCAAAAGTGGCCAAACCAATGCCCTATACAGCTGCAACATGATCTCCCAACTTCTATACTCAATACTCTGAACAGTAAAGGCAAGTGTACCAAATGCCTTGTTCGAAACCCTGTCTATCTGTGACTCAATCTTCAAGAACTATGTGCCCGCACCCCAAGGTCTCTTTGAAAGCCCTCTTCTTTTTTGGTATATTCCCAATTGTATCAGAAGTGACTCCGTGGGGCAAATTCCCACCTCCCACATCAGAGACTCTTGCACAAGAATCCAGACTGATACCCTACTGCAGTTCTGGAGGAGAGCAACATTATCAGACATGCAGCTTTTGTCAGAAATCTTAATTCAAGACCCTTTCTGCTCTCTGATAGTTGGAAAGGATCCCATGGAAAAGCAAGGAAGCTTTCACTCGAGTCATGGCTAATAATATCCCTCAATCAACACTTTAAAAGAAAATTATGCCATTTCTATTTGTGGGAACTTGCTTTGATACTTAAGTTACAACATTGGCTCCACTTCAAATGGGACACTATTCATTGCAAAGCACTTTGGGACACAGGAGTAACGGATGGCATTATCTAAATAAAACTTTGTTAATTCTTCCTTCCTTTTGAAACATCTAGCAAATGAGGTACCCGGATATTTTCGGTCCTGACCTTTCTGTCAAAATTATTATAGACCCTTAATACACTCTCCACCCGCACTAAACAAGGCTGCTGCTGAAGGAGAATAGGTAGTTGTTGTCACTCCTCAGGGAGAGATTCCTAAAGCCCAGGATCATCGTGCAGCACTGGTCCCACCTGAAATTCCAACATGTAGTGTACTGACCATGGGGGACACTGATATGGAGCAAATCTGCATCATGCCCTGGACCTCTGAAAGGTAACGGGCAATTTTTTAAAAATGTTAAGCAGACATCTGAGGATTTCACGAAAGAACAGTGCTGAAAAAGGGTGATGTGCACCCCGGCACCCTCCCAAATCCCAAATTTTGTAAGTTTCCCCAGGATAGGTACATCTCAATCCTTTCACTTTTCTAGTTTAAAATTTTAAATGCCAAACGATAAAGAAAACGGCTGAGCCAGTTTTGGAGTACTGCATTCAGTTCTGCTCCTCCTGCTTGAAGAAAGATGTTGTTAAACTTGAAAGGGTGCAGAAAAGATTTCAGAGGCTGGAGCTATTTTCCCTGGAGTGTTGGAGGCTGATGGGTGACCCGATAAAGGATTATAAAGTCATTGGGGGGATGGGGGAGTTCAAAACTAGACAGCATAGGTTTAGGGTGAGAGTGGAAAAATATTAAAGGGGCCTATGGGGCAAAGTTTTCACACAGAGGGTGGTGCATGTATGGAATGAACTGCCAGAGGAAGTGGTGGAGGCTGGTACAATTACAACATTTAAAAGGCATCTGGATGGGTATATGAATAGGAAGGGTTTAGAGGGATACGGGCCAAATGTTGGCAAATGGGACTAGATTAATTTAGGACATTTGGTCGGCATGGACCGCAGGGTCTGTTTCTGTGCTATACATCTCTATGACTTTATGAGAAGAAAGGGTACCAGTGATTCAATTCCATTTACGTCCTTGTGATATTCAAAAGCATTTCAGTACTATAGTGTCTGAAGGCAGCTAATTGGCTATTTGTGCCCAGAACAACAGGAGAGCTCCCTGCTATACATTTTAAAAAATCTGACCTCCAAACAGGCAGATGAATGCCAGTTTAACATCTCACCCAGAAGATGGCACCTACAGTGATGCAGCATTCCTTCAGTACTGCACAAAATCACCAGCTTAGTAAAAGGTCAAGTGCTGGAATGAAACTTGAACATACAAATCAGAGTCAGTGCTGCTACCCACTAAGCTGTCAATTAACAACATTATTACACAAACAAATCTGCCAATGAAGAACAATTATTTGCTAAGTGTGCTAGATTTTGATTGTTAGAACAACTACCTACTACTAATATTACGCAAGTTAAAATCACCCTCAATATTCTCTAGGCAGTGTGCTCTAGGCAGACATGAAGCCTCTCACTTAGCCATAATTTTAAAAAGAATTGGCAGACACCAACCACACATGGCTGCAATTTTATAACGTTGAAAAATACTGAATGGTCAAAGTAGTGTGTAGGTCTCTGTGGTATTTGAAGTCTTGCAAACACACATTCTTAAACATGGTGTCCAATATCATTATTACTCCTCTCTGTTCGCCATCTCCTTTTCTGAAGACAGTTGTTCAGTGAAGCAATATGCAGAACCAGTTAGCTCCTGGCAGTTCCAGTATCAGATTTGTCAGGGCTCCATGTTTGGTTCTTTAGGGATATGGAAACTAGATACATTGCATTAACTCGGTCTTCTTAAATTCACAATAGGTTCACCTTGGACAAAAACATTTTACAGGGGTCACCCAGGAGCTCATTACTTTTCACATTAGTTTCTTAAGTCAGGTCAAAAAAATTAGACCTATCATACTTTAAATTCCAGACTCTCAAATAACACACCTTGCCTTTTATAATGTAGACTTATGGAGAAAGATAGCAAAATTGAAATTAGGCATATGGGCACAGCCTGCTGGTAAAATCGATTTTTATGCCATCCTAATATAATGTGCTTTCTCTGGATATTGTAAGAATGGAATTGAAGTTATTGTAGCTCAAATTCAAGATTCTATCAACAGTGAATAATCCCCTTAATGTCAGGAACAATTATGAAACTAGAAACGTCTCTTGATTACCTCAACACCAAAGCTAGCTGACACACAGGATCCTTTAGTGACCAAATCAAGTTTTTACTTTTGTGCATCCACAAACATCACACATTAATGGGTACGGCCACACCATCAATCATTCAGCTCACACTGAGAAGTTCAGGACAACAGATGTTGATCTGACAATCCCTTTGTTTGTTGCTGGAAAGAGTGTATTTTTCATTTTAGCTCCCATCAGAGAAAGGTGCCCTTGGAAACATATCCAAAAGCTGATCTGTGCAGTAGCTTTCAGACCTGATATTACCTTATAAGCTGCTGCTCTAACATTCAGCAACTGGCAACATTCTAACCAAGAGCAAAACATTTCTATTTTCCAAGGTGTAACAGCCAGATAATAAGGAATGCTATTACACATGCATTCATTACAACTGGGGTTGAGGGGGTGGGGAAGGATTGGGAGAGAGATTTGTGCTGGAGTAGGAAGAAATCAGTTCCACAGTTAGCAGGACATCACAACAGATTTTAATTCCTTTCACCCTTCATGGCTGACAGTTCAGCCAGACATCAGTCAGGAACATTCCAAATCTGACTCAAACTCAGGGTTGGAGCATTTTCAGAATCGTGCAGATGTACAGCATAAAAATAGACTCTTTAGTGCAACTCATTCATGCTGACCAGATATCACAACCCAAGCTAGCCCCCACCTGCCAGCACCCAGCCCATATCCCTCCAAACCCTTCCATATCATATGCCCATCCAGATCCTTTTAAATGTTACAATTGTACTAGCCTCCACCACTTCCTCTGGCAGCCCATTCCACACATGCACTACCCTCTGCATGAAAAAGTTGCCCCTTTGGTCTCTTTTATATCTTTCCCCTCTCACCCTAAATCTATGCCCTCTAGTTCTGGACTCCCCCACCACATTCAGCTCACACTGAGAAGTTCAGGACAACAGATGTTGATCTGACAATCCCTTTGTTTGTTGCTGGAAAGAGTGTATTTTTCATTTTAGCTCCCATCAGAGAAAGGTGCCCTTGGAAACATATCCAAAAGCTGATCTGTGCAGTAGCTTTCAGACCTGATATTACCTTATAAGCTGCTGCTCTAACATTCAGCAACTGGCAACATTCTAACCAAGAGCAAAACATTTCTATTTTCCAAGGTGTAACAGCCAGATAATAAGGAATGCTATTACACATGCATTCATTACAACTGGGGTTGAGGGGGTGGGGAAGGATTGGGAGAGAGATTTGTGCTGGAGTAGGAAGAAATCAGTTCCACAGTTAGCAGGACATCACAACAGATTTTAATTCCTTTCACCCTTCATGGCTGACAGTTCAGCCAGACATCAGTTAGGAACATTCCAAATCTGACTCAAACTCAGGGTTGGAGCATTTTCAGAGTCATGCAGATGTACAGCATAAAAATAGACTCTTTAGTGCAACTCATTCATGCTGACCAGATATCACAACCCAAGCTAGCCCCCACCTGCCAGCACCCGGCCCATATCCCTCCAAACCCTTCCATATCATATACCCATACAGATCCTTTTAAATGTTACAATTGTACCAGCCTCCACCACTTCCTCGGGCAGCCCATTCCACACATGCACTACCCTCTGCATGAAAAAGTTGCCCCTTTGGTCTCTTTTATATTTTTCCCCTCTCACCCTAAATCTATGCCCTCTAGTTCTGGATTCCCCCACCACAGGGAAAAGACCTTGTCTACTTACCTTATCCATGTTCCTTATGATTTTATAAACCTTGATCAAGGTCACCCCTCAGCCTCCAATGCTCCAGGGAAAACAGACCCAGCCTATTCAACCTCTTCCTGTAACCCAAATCCTCCAACCCTGGCAACATCCTTGTAAATCTTTTCTGAACCCTTTCATGTTTCACAACATCCTTCCAATAGGAAGGAGACCAGAATTACACTCAATATTCCAACAGTGGCCTAACCAATATCCTGCACAGCCGCAACATGACCTCCCAACTCCTGTACTCAATACTCTGACCAATAAAGGAAAGCATACCAAACATCTTCTTCAATATCCTATCTACCTGTGACTCCGCTTTCAAGGAGCTATGAACCTGCACCCCAAAGTCTCTTTGTTCAGCAACACTCCGTAGCACCTTACCATTAAGTGTATAAGTCCTGCTCTGATTTGCTTTCCCAAAATGCACCACCTCACATTTATCTAAATTAAACTCCATCTGCCACTTCTCAGCCCATTGGTCTATCTGATCAAGATTTCATCGTAATCCGAGGTAACCTCCTTCGCTATCCACTACTCCTCCATTTTAGGTGTCAACTGCGAACTTACTAGCTATACCTACTAAGCTCATATCCAACTCATTTATATAAATGACAGAAAGTAGAGGACCCAGCACCTATCCTTGTGGCACTCCACTGGTCACAGGCCTCCAGTCTGAAAAACAACCCTCCACCACCACCCTGTCTTCTACCTTTCAGCCAGTTCTGTATCCAAATGGCTAGTTCTCCCTGTATTCCAGGTGATCTAACTTTGCTAACCAGTCTACCGGGGGAACCTAGTCGAACTCTTTACTGAAGCCCATATAGATCACATCTACCACTCTGCCCTCATCAATCTTCTTTGTTACTGCTTCAAAGAACTCAATCAAGTTTGTGAGACATGATTTCCCACGCACAAAGCCATCTTGACTACCTCTAATAGGTCCTTGCCTTTCCAAATACATGTACATCCTGTCCCTCAAGTTTCCCTCCAACAACTTGCCCACCACTGATGTCAGGCTCACTGGTCTATAGTTCCCTGGCTTGTCCTTACCACCTTTCTTAAATAATGGAAATTGATGAAAAGAAGAGGTTTCAATTTCCCAGGCAACTCGTGCAGAGTCAACCGCACCCAGATGTTGACAGAGAGCCAACCACACCCAGACTGCTGCATGGTCCCAATGTACAACTGCCGTCTACTCTGCTATCTTCCTGTGGTCAGTCTGGGCCTATGATCTATCAATAGGATGTTGCAAAGCCACTGGTGTATAATGAGGCTAGAGTGGGCCAACCATTTTCACTCCACACATTGATCAGGTTCACCAGTACTCGGCTGCAGGATGATTTGGAAATGTAATTACAGGTCATTCTGCTACAATGCGCACTTCATTAACACAAATTTGTTATAACACGATTGATGAATTGGGGACACTGTCTCTAAAGTGTGAAATTTTAAACCTTGTATTTGGTAATAACACAATTCCGGCCCCATTAGTTTAAATGGTGTTGCTATCATGCAATTTTCTTATAATGTGGGATTACCTGAGAACAGAACCCCATTATAGCAGAACTGACTGTAGTGGTAAATTCAGACATCTGTACACTAACAGTCCACTTAACAATGGGCAACCTGAATTTGGACAGAATAACTTTGTCTTGTGAGAATGTGACATCTCTTTGTCTAAATGACTTGCTGTATTGGAGCTATTAAATTTGACAAAGCTGCACATGAAAAGCTTTTAGTGCAGCTTAACTTTGGGATTCAGGAAAACTCCTGGGAGTAGATATGGACCTGGCTGAAGGTCCAAAGCACATTCAATGACCAAAGGTTCTACTCCTGCACCTATTTTTGTGTTAGGAAAAAACAGCCAAGAAGTCCATGTGAAATGCTTCTCTTCCATCATCATTGCTTTACCATGTGTGCAGAGGTAAAGTCTGGTAATGCCACTTACAATCACAAATGGGATTTCTGGCACACTTCTGGCATAGCTGCAGTATCCAGGTCAAGTTCAAGACAGTTCCCAGTCAATTAATCAATTGTTATAAGAGTTATGCCTGGCAAAACTAAGTTGGTTTTAAAAAAAACAACTAGGATGCAACTAGGATGCTTTTGGGACGGGCTGAGCATTGAAAAGTTCTTCAAGTCAAATGGCCTTTCTTATCCTTGTATAGCTCAGTGAAAGCTGGAGAATTTCCAAATGAAAGTATGCAATTGCTGTTGGAATTGAGCATTTTAAGGATTTTGCCATAAGAACTAAGGCAGGAGGAGGCAATTCAGGCCCCTTGTACCTGATCATGGCTGATGTCACACTCAACTCCACTTTCCTACCTACTCTCCATCACCCTTCATCCCATAACTAATTAAAAGTCTGCCTTTCCCCTCAAACTTTCTCAATGGCCCAGCACCCACTGCATTGTAGGGTGATAAATTCTACCCATTCACCACCTTTTGACAGAATTCATTTCCCCTCGTCTTTGTTTTATATCTCATCTTGAAACTATCTCCTCTTGTTCTAGACCAACACTGTTACTTTTCCAAATCAAAAAGTGGGACAATAGGCGTCTGGAATTCTACTTCTGTCATGAGTTACCATGGCCATACCTAGCTTGAGTCTCATTTGTCAAAAGGATCACTTGCCGACACGGGTTTTGTGATGTGCTTTATTGATCAACACTGGTAATACCTCTCGAGTACCACCTTACTATATTATTCAAAACATTGCTGCAATGCCCCTTCTGTTTCCTGCAGATAAACACCTCAGCTTTTTGCTATCGATCAAAGTGACATAGCTACTTTGCAATGGACACTTTTCAATATTCAGTACTCAGACAGTCGGCTCCAAATCAGTTACTACAGAACAGATGCAGACTAATTCTGTCTCAATATATGAAGATCTCCCAGTTCTCTTGCAAACCTATCCCCACTGTGGCTTAACCTCAACCTTGGAACAACCTTGACTGTATCAGTACCAGTATGATATTTTTCCTTAAATAGACCCCATCTTTCGTAGCAAACTGCCCAGCCTTCAGGACAACATCGACCACATCTACCACATCTACCACACAACCCTGCTGTGGCAACCTCTGCAAGACTTGCCAGATTAACATGGATATTACCATCTCATGTGGGGACACCACCTACCATGTACATGGCCAATGTCGTCTACCTTATACGCTGCACGCAAGGATGCGCTGAGGCATGGTAAATTGGCGAGACCGAGCAGTTGCTGTGACAATGGATGAATGGACACCTTGCAACAATCACATCTCACAAGGACATTCAGCCTCTGATCTTCGGGTAAGCGTCCTCCAAGGTGGCCTTTGAGATAGTCAACAATGCCAAATCACTGAGCAGACACTGATAGCCAAGTTCCATGAGCAAGAAGACAGCCTCAATTATGATCTTGAGTTCATGACGCACCCACATGTAACCCCACCATATTGTTCTTTAAACTCTTTCTAACTGTCCTGTTTTGACACCATCACCTTGATAACTTGTTATGATCTCTCTACCTTAATTAGTTTGTACAACTTTGGATGACTTGTTACTTTGGTTGGACCTTCAGCATGCAACATTTATAGATCTTGTTTTCTACCTATTTCATTCGTCCTTAATTTTAATTTTTTGCAATTAATCTCTACCTCGATTAATTCGATTATAGGTCAACCTTCAGCTGCTGTCACTTTACTTACATCGTCTGACACTTCTGATTCCCTGCAGTGACTTATTATTCAGCCTCTCTAAACTCCACTCACACCATTTGTACGGTCTTTTGATCTCTCTGCCAATAAATTCTGTGCTACGCTTCTCTTCTTCTCACCTAAAGAAGGAGCAGTGCTCCAAAAGCTTGTGACTTCAAATAAATCTGTTGGACTATAACCTGGTGTTGCGTGACCTCTGACCTTGTCCACTCCAATCCAATACCAGCACCTCCACCTCATATTTACCTTTTTTTTAGGGTTGTTCGCAATTGCAGCTTGATCTCCCTCACAACGTGGCTTAGATCTCTCACCTCTTTTCATGTAAAACTTTTATAGTTAGCCGAAAGATCTTCACTCAGCCTCAGATAGATTTGAGCTCAAACTCATCAGGCAAAATGACAGAGCTCTAACAAACTAACTATGATATGGAGTCAAACTTGCAATGCCGTATTGGTTTATGACTGTCCCAATGCCAATGATATTATTTATTGCTGGCATATATCACTGTTAATTGATTGTTATTGCCACTATTCTTCTCCACTGGAACTTTCCCAAGTCCTTTGGTCAGAGAAAAGGAAAAATGATTATTTATTAGAAAGATACCAAATCTACTTTCCTGGCAACGAAATTGGAACATGGCCCAATCTGATAGGAATCTGGCCTGCTGTAATAAGAACGGAAGTTGATTTTTTTGTGCCAGGACTGTTTGCAGGACAAATCACAGTGGCCAGCATTTGAACAAATCTTTTGTCCATTTTAAAAATATTTGCCAAGTGACAGATTACTTTCAAAATCAATAACAGCAGAAATTCAATTTCCATTTTGCTGATTGGCAATTTTGAACAATGTCATGCTCACTTTAGAAGGAGACAAAAACAACAGGGAAATGTGCCATTTCAACAATAAATCTCTTACAAGATATATTAATTGACATAAAACATAATTTGTCAATTTTCATGGCTTACATCAAACAGGCATCTTTTAAGGACAGGTGTGCCAACTTGTCAGTGCTCAGTCACCATTCAACCAAGACACATCACGAACTTCCAACGGCTGGGATGATTATCAAGAACAGAATTTAGCAGCTGTATTATAGGTTTCAATGTACTATAACTAAACTATAGCTCTTCTTTCCCTTCCTGAAACCAACCTATATTCTGTTCCCAATTAGTTGCTGTCAATTATAGTTCCTGTTCTTTCCTGTTACAATGCAACAAAGTCATCTTAAATAATGTCAGAGTGTATTTCCTTATAATCATATATTAATAAATAAAAGATAATCCATGAAATCTTAGAATAAATGGTCATCACAAATACAATTCATTAATCTCCAGGAAACCTTTGTTCTCTCTCACATTGGTAAATTCCACCTGATAAGACCTACAGTCAAATCCAACAGGTAGGGACTTTAATGCATCTGCCACACTGGCTTAACACATCATCAGGTTTGGCTCGATCATACCAATTGGTCTCTTCTGCCAACTCAGCACATACTCAGGGATCGTCGTGAATAGAAAGGATAGTGAAGTGATGTTATTGTGAGATCTCAAACGTTTCCTTACATCATCTCCCATACCATCGTCAACCCCAAATGCAAGAAACTCCTGAACTTTTGAAAAGGGACTGATATCATAGACTCAGCATGTTGTGTTGCCTCTTCTGTCATCAATTCAAAGTTTCATTAACGCCTGCACCCATCTTTTAATATTCAAAGCACTGCATCCAAACCCATGTCTTGCCTCCAGGCAAGGGCCACTCACTCATCACCTTCGTCAGCATTAGCGTCCAACTTTAAATTCACATCTTTGCATGCAATTCCCTTTCTGGGCTTTCGCTCATTCTGTAACAGCTCTCAGCTCTACAATTCACCACTCAAACTGAGGTCAAATGATTACAACATATTTGGAAGGATATGTTGACCTTGGAAAATGCTATATAGATTTTCTACAATGAAGCTTGAAGCCCGAGGGTTAAGGAGAAGTTTTACAAACTAGAATTGCGTTCCCTGGACTTAAGAGTCCAAAGGAGTGATTTGAGGCAAGTTTAAAAGACATTAAAGGAGAAATGTACCATTTGTACTGAACAACGTTGCCTGTTACTTTAGAGCCGAATTTTTCAGAAATGGAATTAGGAAGTACATTTACTGACAGGGCTGGATTTTATAGAGGTCACTGGGTTTTTCCTGCTGGATACAGAGCTGGAGAGAGACCAAATTGCCTCCTCCAGTCAGGCACATGGGCAGCCCAGGGAGAGCTTTTCCTGAGGCTAAGGACCTGGGGGCAGAAATCCTACGTACTGAGAAACGTTGGCCAATAAAAGGCTGACACACCCCTTCTGTCGGACAGCACTAGTGGATAGGCCATCGTCATCTGTGCAAACCAACTGGAGGCCAAAGATTGAGGAGTGACCCAGGCTATGGGTAAGTAATGGTTGGAGGGATTGCATGGGGTGGCGGAAAGACTGGTCAGCAGCATGGGCAGAACAAGATGGTTGTCCATGATCATCCCCTCCATGCCTTTAAAAGAAAAAGGGACAATCCTCCTGCTAGGAGACCACAACCAAAGGTTTGCTCATGTCAATGGCACAGACTGCCATTCGATTAATACCAGCCATTGCAGATCGGTCATTAATTGCTCCTTTATGAGTTTGAATTGGTGGCAAGCCAGCCAATCCAGGTTTCCTGTCCCCAATCTGATTCTGGCCGAGGTTGGAAAGTGGTAGGTCCAATTAAGTGCCCTTCACACCTTGCCATGACAGAGACGATAAAATTCCACTCGAAGAGGCGAGAGATACACAGAATGGTCATCTAAACAGGGCAACAGGCACTGAAATGATTGATCGCCTTCAACGTGAGATCGACAGTGTCTTTGGTTAACATAAATGTAAAAGGATACAGCACCAATTACATTATCATCTCACTGGATGGTGAAACATGCTCAAAGGCCCAAACACAATTCCTGTCCCTTCGCAAATGGAAAGTTTGACCTTATGTAACCTCCAATCTTTTTGTCTGTTCATCCTGACACCGTGATTTCAGTTATCCAATTTTGGCATTCCCTCCCCGAAACGTTTCATCTCTCCCTCCCTAATTTTAAAACTCACCTTAAAATGTATCTCTGCCTGGACAAAACTTTGGTCATCCATCTAATATAATAAAGCTTGGCTCAGAGCACATTTGTCTGCCCTGAAGGTCACTACATAATTGGTTAAATATTTCTCAACTTTCAAATTCCTCCTGTTGGATCCATCTACATTTTATAGAGGTTGATAAAATCATGAGGGACATGGATAGGGTCAATAGACAAGGTCTTTTCCCTGGGGTGGGGGAATCCAGAACTTGATGGCACAGGTTTAGAGTGGGAGGGGATAAATTTAAAAGGGACCTAAGGGGCAACTTTTTCCACACAGAGGGTGGTGTGTGTGTGGAATGAGCTGCTAGACGAAGTGGAGGAGGCCGGTACAATTGCAACATTTAAAAGGCATCTGGGTGGGTATATGAATAGGAAGGGTTTCGAGGGATATGGACCAAGTGTTGGCAAATGGGACTAGATTAATCTAGGATATCTGGTCGGTGTGGATGAGTTGGACTAAAAGTTCTGTATCCATGCTGTACATCTCTATGAATTAATCTTAATTTAGGAAGCAAAACATGCATTCAAAGGAATGACAATTTTATTGACAAAATATTAAATATCAATTTTTAGAAGTGTAAAATATTGGGACAGTGAAGAATATTTCATTTTTAAGTGTTTTGTGACTGCAAATATCACACTGAGTGCAATTTGAGAGTGCAATTTTACGACTCAGTTCCAAGAACTTTGGGGCAGCACGGTGGCACAGTGGTTAGCACTGCTGCCTCACAGCACCAGACCCGGGTTCAATTCCCGCCTCAGATAACTGTCTGTGTGGAGTTTGCACATTCTCCCCATGTCTGCGCGGGTTTCCTCCGGGTGCTCCAGTTTCCTCCCACAGTCCAAAAATGTGCAGGTTAGATGAATCGGTCACGCTAAATTGCCTGTAGTGTTAGGTGAAGGGGTAAATGTAGGGGAATGGGTCTGGGTGGGTCAGGTGGTTGTGGAGGGCACAATTGTCACACACAGAATGTATAGCAAAAGTTTACAGTGTGATGCAACTGAAATTATACATTGAATAATACCTTAATTGTTTGTTGAGGCTTTTGTCTGTTAGAATACTATGATAATTTCACTTCTTTCATGTGTAAATCACAAAAAAGTTGCATTCTTCGGTTAACTGTGGAGAGCTCTTTGGATGCTCGGTAAGGTTTTGATGACCAAATGGCCTGCTTCCATACTGTGGATTCAATGATTGAATGATTGTGTGTGTCTTATCTGTGTATTGTGTAATGGTAAAAGGGGACTTTGTATTTCATCTCTGTCTAACAATGAAAAATCCATAAAGTGGCACCTCATGTTCAACTCAAAATTTTAGGATCAACTTAAAGTCATTGCTTCAGTTTTCCGAGTGTCAATAATTTGAATAACTGCTTAAACAGCAAGTTCTGTGACAGCATTATTGAGAAACATTGGACGTGAGCTGAACTGACATCCACAGTTGAAATAATATAGTCTCTGATGCACTCTGGGTTAATGACTGTGTATCTACTGCTGTTAGCATTGCTTCTTTTTATTTGAATAACTGCCCAAACAGAACCAGTGACAGCTGCCACGGATGAAAAATTTTCTAGTTCACATGTTAGATCTGATATCACTAGTAAGAGGCCTGATTAGTTATACTAATCAACTGCAGAATCATTATACAAGAATGCATCTTCAGGTTAATTCAAAATGCTCTGCTTTCCAGGAAGGTCAAAGCAGCTTGAATGTACTTCTACAGCTCTCTCTCTGGAAACCATCCCACTAATTGATTTTTTTTTTATTATTGGGTAACATCCTTCTAACATGAAGGAAACAAAAAATTATTCTGCAGAAGTTCCTCATCAGAAGCGAAAGCCACAATTGACCTTCAGTGTACTTGTCATAATCATGTTGCAAAATATGACAAAAGGCCTTTCATCGTCATTGCAGTAGGGGCCACCAGACTTTAGAGCATTTCTCATGGCTGGCAATACTTCCAAATATTAGCTAAATGTAAAAAACAGGCAAGATCTCAATGTTCCTCAATATATAGACTGGAAACGATTCTCAACAATGCAAGAGAAGTTTCAGTCTAGAACACTGTTGATTTGATTCTAGGTACAGAAATGAGATTTCGACCAGGCTATGCAGGTGGAAAACCAAACTTTCCACCAAGTGGTAATCACCCTCAGCCACTGTGAACCTGTTTTTCTTTGCATTAAAGAGAACTCTGCATTTCCGACAGAAGATTTCAATCAGGGCTCCTTCACAAATGTTGAGCACAATTTAAATCTGACATCTCTCAGTGCAGGCTAGTCAGGAAAAAGCAAACCACTGCTTCTTTCTCACAGCAGTCAGGTTCCATGTTCAGTCACTTCAAAGTCCAGCATCACTGACAAGCACGTTCGACAGCTCCAGTCAAAGGACAATTACGTCAAGGAAACAGAGCACATAGTGGGTAAGGTACCAGGTAAGTGATGGAATGCTTAAAGTGAGTATTCCTGCCTCTGGATCAGTCACTTTCACTGGCTGATTGAACTCAGCGAAGTTGCTACAAATGATCCTTTAAACTTCAGCAAAGCCAGTACCAGAGTTCTTTAGCAAACAAGAACAAACTGCTGGCAATTGTATACCTAACTATCTCAGCTTTTTTTGTCATAATAAAGTTATTACAGAATTAAGAAGACTTCATTGGACACTGAAGCCTGACATCTTCCCAATGCAGGAAATATCTGGTTGAATTTCACAAGTTTTGTGTGGACAACCCAACATCCAATAGAAATGCACGTCAATGACATACACGTGCAGTGGGTCTTCCCTCTGGATTTTACATGCATTCCACTGTCAAGCTATCCTATTCAGGATGACAGTCTGTCCAAGCCTGATCAGAGCGCCTCAGCAGTGTCCCCTAAGGCAGCCAGCAGCCCTGCAGCCTTTAGCCACATGAGTAAAAACAATCAGAGTCAGTGATGTACAGCACAGAAACAGACCCTTCAGTCCAACTCATCCATGCTGACCAGATAACCTAAATTCACCTAGTTCCATTTGCTGGCATTTGGCTCATATCTCTCTAAATCCTTCTAATTCATATACCCATCCAGATGCTTTTTAAATGTGGTAATTGTACCAGCTCCATCACTTCCTCTGGCAGCTCATTCCATACATGCACCACCCTCTGTGAGAAAAATTTGTTCCTCAGGTCCATTTTCAATCTTTCTCCTCTCAAATAAAACCTATGCCCTCTAGTTCTGGACTCCCCTACTCCAGGGAAAAGACTTTATCTATGTATCCCATCCATGCCCCTCATGATTTTATAAATCTCAATAAAGATCACCCCTCAGCCTCCGATGCTACAGGGAAAACAGCCCCAGCCTGTTCAGCCTCTCTCTATAGCTCAAACCCTCCAACCCTAACAACATCCTTGTAAATCCTATCGGAAAGATGTTGTGAAACTTGAAAGGGTTCAGAAAGGATTTACAAGGATGTTGCCAGGGTTGGAGGATCTGAACTACAGGGAGAGGCTGAACAGGCTGGGGCTGTTTTCCCTGGAGCGTCGGAGGCTGAGGGGTGACCTTATAGACGTTTACAAAATTCTGAAGGGCATGGATAGGATAAACAGGCAAAGTCTTTTCCCTGGGATCGGGGAGTCCAGAACTAGACGGCATAGGTTTGGGGTGAGAGGGGAAAGATATAAAAGAGACCTAAGGGGCAACTTTTTCACGCAGAGGGTGGTACGTGTATGGAATGAGCTGCCAGAGGAAGTGGTGGAGGCTGGTACAACTGCAACATTTAAGATACATTTGGATGGGTATATGAATAGGAAGGGTTTGGAGGGATATGGGCCGTGTGCTGCCAGATGGGACTAGATTGGGTTAGGATATCTGGTTGATATGGACAGGTTGGAACGAAGGGTCTGTTTCTGTGCTGTACATCTCTATGACTAAATCTTCTGCGAACCTTTCCAACCTTCACAACATCCTTTCTACAGCATGGAGACCAGAACCTTGAAAAAATATTGAGAAGTGTGAACGTCTGTCAGTGTAAAGATGCCAAGGGCAAGATAAAATGTTCACATATTTATACCCTGTGGCTGGGCGGCTTGGCCAATTGTGACCCTGTCATTGGTAACGGATCTCAATGACAGCATATGGTCAGGGAGCTGAGGTGACTTGGCTCCCTGCTCCCATTCCTGCTTGTTGGGAGAGAGTCAGTAAACATTTGCCCAGCAGGCGTAGTCAACTAAAATGTGTGAAAAAGCTGGACATGAGCCAGGTCCTTCTGAAGCTTGAAAGTGCTTGTAATACCCAATAGGTCAACTAGGATATATCGGGAGAAAGAAAGTTAACAGTTCAAGTCCATTACCCATCTGCAGGCTTCCTGGTCTTCTTTTCACTCTCTTCCCTTATAATTTAAGAGTTAATACCAAATGTAGGAGATGCACCTGCACATCATAGAATCCCTACAGTTTGGAAACAGGCCATATGACCCATCGAGTCCACACTGATCCTCTGAAGAGGATCTCAACCAGACCCATCTTATTCCTGTAACCCTATATTTCCCATGGCTAATTCACCTTGACTGCACATCCCTAGACACAATGTCCAATCCACCTAGCCCGGGCGTCTTTGGAATGTGGAGGGAACTGGAGCACCTGGACGAAACCCACGCAGATACGGGGAGACCGCGCAACTCCATGCAGACAGGTGCCAATGGCTGGAATTGTACCCAGGTCCTGACGCTGAGAGGCCGCACTGTGCCAAGAAGAATAGTTACTTTAAAACTAAACCTCTGAGACTTCAAGTAGACAAGGCTAAGAATGAGGACCAACATTGGATTCAGTATTGTCTCGTATCACTTATAGTACAGACAGAAAACCAGATCAGTGCTATAGGAACCTGAAAGCACTTGATCCTCACCTACCTTTGAACAGTAAATAACTTGCATTTCTCAACATTTTACCCACAGAAACTGAACGCATTTTATTTGCTTGGCAAATTGTGAACACCAGCCTTCACCAAGATTGATGCTATCTATTGAGCCATCTACAGGCATTTTAAACACGTCGATCTACAATTAAATACGGACTGAGGCAGGTTAAGTATAACACTTGTCCCCAACAAAATACATTGAATCAAGGTCAAGTGTATATCTATGACCAGAAAAATCAATAAGAACCTCCACTGAGATAGTGATGAAATTTAATCCTCAGATTCTAAAAGAAAATTGATCAGCCACTTAATTAGACCATAAGACATAGGAGCGGAAGTAAGGCCATTCGGCCCATCGAGTCCACTCCGCCATTCAATCATGGCTGATGGGCATTTCAACTCCACCCCGTAGCCCTTAATTCCTTGTGACATCAAGAATTTATCAATTTCTGCCTTGAAGACATTTAGCGTCCCAGCCTCCACTGCACTCTGTGGCAATGAATTCCACAGGCCCACCACTCTCTGGCTGAAGAAATGTCTCCGCATTTCTATTCTGAATTTACCCCCTCTAATTCTAAAGTTGTGTCCACGGGTCCTAGTCTCCTCGCCTAACGGAAACAATTTCCGAGC